>NW_012026910.1:204420-228205 GCF_000956235.1 Wasmannia auropunctata | reverse complement strand
ACGTGTGCTCTTCCGATCTTCATTAATATGATTGGTTTATACATTTAGATTCATGAAGAACTAAAGGCAAGAACTAATCATGTTGAAGAATCTCACAACAGTTGTAAAGCTGTTTTCTCTGCTGAACGCAGCCAATAATAATTTTATGATTCATGTGCAAGATTTGATTTCGACAAGTCATATAATTACGAAGAGCATGAAAAAAAAAGAAGATATATACTTACTCGCAAAAGAAAAGGCAAAATTGCTATCCGGTAACGATAGCCTGTTCGTAGAAAAATGCTAATTTGATCGCAAGAAGAAACGTAGATTAAGAGAAACGGAATTTAAATAGACGGATTGCGCAAGAATACAAGCATGTAGTAAGCACAAACTGTGTGTGTTTATAATGAGATTTAGGCTGCGTTTCGTTTTAACGCTCACGCGCTGCGAACATGTCTTTGTTTAACATATGATAAACAACAAGGATAAAATGATTCCGTGAGCGCCAAAAGCGTGAATACGGAACGCAGTCTTATTAACAAAACGGGAAGCGGTAGAGTGAAACGACGTGAATGAACAGAAAGGTTTATCTATGAAAAATTATCTCTTACTTCCCGTTCGACTTTACCTGATAAACTGTACTTGATTATTTTATCTGATAAAAATATAGTGCGCAATGTATTGATTATAATTTTAGATTCTCTAATTATAACCGTTTATTCGCTTCGGAGAAGGAAATGAGACAATTTTGAATGAATTAAAAGACGAAGGAATCATTAGCTTGACATACATATGTAACAATTTAATTGTAAAGTAAATACGTTATAATTATTATGTCGTATTTGTAATATCGTACAAGATAAAATATTTTATAAAGTTATATGTATATACATATATTACGCTGTATCATAATATAGTATAATGTATTAAAGCATGTATTGCTTTAGAATACTTATTATATAATCTTATATTATTATACAGAGAAATATTTTTTTAAGTGAAGATATATAAGTGAGACTTTAGTTTTTAACTCGTGTTATTTTTAATTTAAAGTAAACTAAAAATAAACTCATTAGATAAAGCCATTTCGATAATTATCGTCGTCTTTATTTTATCGTTTTCTACATAATTTTTTATTTTTGTTAATAAATTTTTAGTTTACTTTAAACTAAAAATAAACTCACTAGATAAAGCTATTTCGATAATTATCGTCGTCTATATTTTATCGTTTTCTACATAATTTTTTATTTTTGTTAATAAATTTTTACTTTACTTTAAATTAAAAATAACACGAGTTAAAAAGTAATATTGTATACATATAGAGTGTACCTTTTTTAAAAAGTCTCACTTATATATCTTCATTTAAAAAAATATTTCTCTATAATATTCTATATAATAATATAAGAAGTATAATATAGTATACTAAATAATAAGTATATAATATAAGTATTCTAAAGCAATACGTGCTATATTATACTATATTATACTATATTATGATACAGCGCAATATATACATATAACTTTATACAATATTTTATCTTTATTCTTGTACGATATTACAAACACGACATAATAATTATAACGTATTTACTTCATAATTGAATTGTTATATGTCGTATGTATGTCAAGCTAACGATTCCTTCGTCTTTTAATTCGCTCAAAATTGTCTCATTTTCTTCTCCGAAACGAATAAACGATTATAACTAGAAAATACTTTACTAAACTAAAAATAAACTTATTAGATAAAATCATTTCGATAGTTATCGTCGTTTACATTTTATCGTACTTTAAATTAAATTAAACTCACTAGATAAAGTCATTTCGAAATTAATTATCGCCGTCTACATTTTATCGTTTCCTACATTATTTCTTATCTTTGTTAATAAAACATTATAACGGACAGAGTGGGAAGATGTTAAGCACACATAGTGGTTCCAATTCCCTCAAAAATTGACCAAAATGTTGATTATTAATTGTCATATTGCGATAATTATAATAATTTTATTGCATTGTATCGAAATATTATAAATTCAAGTATACAATATAAATACGAATATAAATTCAAGTTTGATATAGGTACAAATGAGAAAACGTAGGGAAGAAACACAGAAAATTATGGAGTTAATTAATGTTGAGCTGTTAATGACGGAGGATGAAATAATAAGAAATTGTGGCTATGTAAATTTGATTTCAGGATTTCCCGTTGCTCTTCTTCATAGGTACACGCTCTACGGCAAAGACCCGAATCGTCAGCATTTATTTTTCATAGCATGCGGTCTCTCAATTGGTTACTGGAATTACGGTAATTCACTCGAGCAATATCTCAATCCGCGAAGAATGACACGCAAATGATACACCGGCATTCGCCTATTCATAAGGATCGCTGATGATGACAATGAATTTTGCAGACTGTAACATACTTCATTCATCGACGGCGGTATGCGCAACGTATCTGATCCTGACGGTTCTCGGCAGCACCGGGCTATCGGTCATAGTGACGTTCCTCTTCAACATGACGTATTTACTTTACGGTAAAGCAACACTACGGCAAATTTGTAAAATTTATTCACCAGTCGAGAAAAGCGGTCCACGCTTATATTTACATTATTTACCCTGCGGCACTATCTATTTATTATTCTCGAGCTATCTGGCGCGGTCATCGTGGAATTTGAATAAGATATTCAACAGTAAATTTTTTGATTTCTATAGTTTAAATATGTACGCTCCTCGTCTTGGAAACTAGAACGGCGCAAACAGTTAAACTCTATAATTAAATGATAATTATAACAACGATGACGAGGAACAATTTTTTTGTATTACTTGCGTCTTGATTACGGTATTACGAAATTGTTACTTTAATTATTCGAAAAGTTGCGGGCAATTTTATCGATAATTTGAATATATTTTTGTTGAATGATTTTTTATTGAAACAGCAAATATTTTTAACTTTTTGTTTGTTACATCGATAACGTTTTGTTGTAATTTAACGAAATATTACTTTTTAGTTTTGCAATTGTGTTCGCTTACGTTTGTAGATGAGCGTTGTCGTTTTTCTCGTTTTCTTTCGTCGATCGTCTCGAGCTACAAAGCATTTAAACGAAATTGTTTTCCAATACAGGCTATTACACCACCAGTACCCAAGATTACGATATAAAATGGACAATGCCGCAGTGCGTGCTGACCCTTAGATTAATAGGACTTGCGTTTAATTTATGGGACGGTCAGAAACGTGACGTACGAAACGCTATATTTTTTTCATAATTCCATTACATCGTTTATTTCGCCGCCGTTAACCATCACGGATTGTATTATAGGAGGAGCTCTCCGATAGTCAAAAACAGGTGGCCTTGAAGGAACGACCGTCGCTATTGGAAATTGCGGCGTACGCTTATTTTCCAGGCGCCTTCCTAATCGGGCCGCAGTTTAGTATGCAACGATACTTGGATTATGTTAATGGTCAGCTCACAGACCGCGTACGTTAATTAATATTTGAAAAAATACTGATCTATCGACGAACTCGGGGGTTCATTTAGTTCTTCAGTTTGAAAAAAAAATACGAATTTAAGTTGCATGTTTTTATACTTTAGGATCCTCAAACTGGTGCCATCCAGCTGCCGGATTGCGTGTCCGTGGGATTGCTACGAGCTTTCGTCGGATTTATTTATGTAGCGATATTTCAAATCGGCACACTTTACGTTTCCGATCAGTATCTCTTTGAGCCTTCATTCCAAAAGTTGAATTTAATAAAGAAGTGCTTGGTGATCGGCCTGTGGGGCCGCATCAATCTCTACAAATACGTCAGCGTCTGGCTGATCACAGAAGGGGTACGTAATCGAAATATATTTTTAACATTATCCACATCTATATTTGTAATATGCACAACTTATGGTCGATTTATTGATTTGCAGGTGTGCATCACCTTTGGTCTCACACATAACGGTAAGGACTCGAAAGGTCGCATTAAATGGGACGGTTGCGCGAACGTCAAACTGCGAACGTTCGAAACTACCACGCAGTTCAGTCACTACATTCTCTCGTTCAACATAAACACCAATAACTGGTGCGCGGAGTACATTTACAAGAGGCTGAAGTTTCTGGGCTCAAAAGTGTACAGTCAGATAATGACGCTGCTCTTCCTTGCCCTCTGGCACGGTTTTCACTCTGGATACTATCACTGTTTCTTTATGGAATTTATCGTGTTATACTTCGAGCGAGACGTAAGTATACAATTGCGGCTCGCGCGAACAGAGAGTTTTCTAAGGAGTTTTCTTTTTCGACGTTTAACTGTTTACTTGGTCAATCCTCATTACCCGCTTGCTTTCTCTTTTCTAGATTGGACCAGTATTGAAGAACAGCGAGAAAGTGCAAACGCTGCTGAAAACGCGATGGGAGGCGCGCATACTCGCTTGGATCTTTCTGAAGCTTTACACCTTCGTTTTTATGGGTTACTGCCTCGTATCGTTCGTACTCCTCTCATTTCCGCGGTACAATCAGGTTTACTCCAGTTTGTATTATTGCGGACACGTGTTCTTCCTCTCTTATCCGCTGCTCGCGCCGTACATTAAACGGTTGCTTGGTCAAAGACACGAGCGTCAGCGGTCGCACCAAGAATAAGATGTCGCGATCTCTCTTTTCTTTTCTCTCGATATCGTCGAGAGGCATTGCCTCTGTACTTGTTTTTTTTTTTTTTTGTTTTTTCCGTTCGGTCACTCGTGAATCGATATTCGAGAAGACGTACAACTGTGGTGTAATGGACGCTGGTGTATACAGTTACACTCGCCTACAGTCATTAGTCTTCTAGAAGAAATGTGATAGCGCATATCCAACGGAAGATACGGGAAATGATAAAGCATATTACCATCACTATCGCGTTTCGTAACCACGATTATGAATTGTTTGAAACACAAGGCGCGTCCGTGAAACGCGCTGTCAGCGCCTTTCAGCACTGTCGCATTGTTTTATCTTCATTAGGCGTAAAACGAAGATAGAGTGACGTGATAGCGTGATAACGCGTATCCTCGAACGCGCTTGTAATGTTGCATCTCCGTCGCTTAAATATATCCTCGATGGTTGAGGTAGTGAAAAAAGATCGAGTAAGTGAAAAAAAATTCCCTTGAAGAATCTCGCTCGAAACGATGGTAGTGGTGGAATATTATTACTGCTAAGAGAACATTTCAGTTTTGTAAATCGACGCACCGTTTAGAGAAAATTCCGCTGGTCGGGAATTTTGTGTACTTTCAACGATCAAACTTTGCGACACGGAAATTGAGAGGAAATTCCAGCAACAATTCTAGGATACTTGAGTATTTTCCTACAACAGTACGTTCTCGCGTCTTCAATCGTATTTTTGTATATCCAGCGTGTTCAATTAATCAAAGTTTTGTTTATAATATATTCCATCGGTAATGAAATCTATTAAAACGCGCCATGCCCTTTTTAGTGATAAGAACTGTTACAATATGACGCGTAGCGCGGCCGCGTAAGCTAGTCAAGTGTCACAATATCTCGAAAAGACTCGAAGGAAAAAGCAATTGTGCATTTAGGTACCGCAATAAGAAAACTAAGTTCAAGGAAATTGCGTTGCAGAGGATTACCTAGAGAATAATACCGTGATTTTCTAAGTGCGAAAATAGCTAAAGCAGCATAGACAAGTATCGCGATATCGTGCACGATTGAAGTTGAAATACATATATTTTAAACGTAGTGCTACGTTTTACTGCGATTAACCGCGTTTTACTATACCTCTCTAGATATAAATACGACGATAGATCGCGATTCTAGTCGGGCGTGTACCTTATACCGTGTATACGCTACATTAGTATCAATATACGGTATAAAGTGACGCGAGAAGCCGATTTTCAGTCTTATACGTTCGCAGTTATTTTTAGATAAAAGTCTAACAACGATTTTACCTATCCGTATTGCAGTAGGAATAACGCGGTCTTATTGCGCACACAGCCCTTCGAACACACAGCTCGTCGAAATTAAGAGAAATTAGTGTGGATACCAGTTCGATACCAGTGTATAAATAAAATGTCCAGGCACTGACGTACCTCGCGATCGCGCCCGATGACACCCTAATATCGTTGAACGATCAAGTTAGATCGACGAGAAATGATTTGCGGTACTTCGCCTAACTGACCTTAATTTATCGATCGCGAGTACGCCCAGTCTCTGGAATCTTTGACGTAGTCGCGTACAAGTTTACAAAGTCTTAGATACTGTATAGGAGTGTACAAACGTAGCGCAGTCAGGAGTTAAAGCTAGAATCACACGATGCATGATTTTCATGCCTTACTCCCTTGCATTCTGACCGATGCATGGAACTTAAGGCCTCGTCACACGATGCATGATGGGGGTTTGCATGCTGCTGTGTCTGCTCTGATGCATGCTAGAAACTTTCACGCATTGAGCGAAGTATGCTACCATCCTTGATTTCTGTGTTTGATGTGGTGCATTATTTTATGGCTCGATTCCTTGCATGCACCAATCAAAATCAGTCACGTGATTGCTATCAAGCTCTTCTGTTGTCCTCTTATGTTTGTGTTTCGTATAACAGATCAATTCGTTACATTAATAATTATTAGTTATTATTAAACAAAAAACTTTAAGATGTCTTGGAGTAAAGATCAGATAAGCGTGCTGCTAATAGCAGCCAATTTCCGTCGTAATTGCAATTTATTAATTAAATATAAACGCTGTTTATCCATTTATATATTTTATACTTTCTTCCTCAATCACTTACATGTAGGCGTTACTATGCAACTGAGCCATCATGGATGCTATCTTCGTGATGACTAAATACAGCGCTTTAAACAGCTAACCGAGCTAAGTTCCTTGCATCGGTCAGAGTGCAAGCAAGTAGGCATGAAAATCATGCATCGTGTGACGAGGCCTTTAGCTCGGTTTGCTACTTAAAAGTGATTGATAATTAATAAATACTAATTGTAACCATCTAACGAATTGATCTATTATACGAAATATAAACATAAGAAGAAAAAAGCTTGATACCAATCACGTGACTGATTTTATGATTTTGATTGGTGTATACAAGGAATCGAGGCGTAAAATAATGCACTATATCAAACAGCATACTTCGCTCAATGTGTGAAGGTCTAGCATGCATCAGAGCAGACACAGCAGCATGCAAGCTCATCATGCAGGAAATCGTGCATCGTGTGACGGCGGCTTTACATTACATACATTTGCCGATGACATTTATTAGAATTGAAGCGCTAATGGAACACTCCGACATGACTTTCCTGACACGAGAGATCCTTCTAGTTGATAAGTCGCGAACGTGTGAATTTTAAAATTTCAGAATTGTAATTATAATTTTATATTTATAATTATAATTGATATATTTATAATTATAATTATAAATTATAATTATAATTGAAGGGCTTGCTGCAACAATGGACTAACCCACATTTTATAACAACGGAGAAAATTAATTATAAAATTAAAATAAACTTTAAAGTTTTATTTTCTCCATTTTTATAAAATATGTGTTAGCTCGTTATTGCAACAAGCCCAATTATAATCTTGATAATTGTATTTAGGAATTATATATAATTATAATATTTATAATTATATAAATTCTCGATAATTACAATTGAGAATTGTAATTTGGAAATTAAAATTCTCACGCCGGTCGTTCGTTTCGTACTTAATGCTAATACAAAACACGTTGAGCGAATGCGCTCTAATTGAATACCTTATCTTGGAATGTCATATTCCAAATGTCTTCGAGAGAATCGTTATAGTAATCATAATTTAGTCAACAAAGTAATAGGAAATAGATATATTTTCGAGTATAGATTTTCGAGATTCTCTAAAACGTTATTTAAAGAATACAAATGCGCTTGCAATCTATGTTTCAACAATTTCAATTTCGTATCGCATCACTAGTAAGAGATGGAACGAGAAAGAAAGGGGGGAGGAGAAAGAGAGAGAGAGAGAGAAAGAGAAAAATAGGGGATTATAAGAATCCGCGAAACAAAGGATAAAATTGAACAGAGAGGCGGTAAAGTGATTAATAATAATAATTAATGCCGGAAATCGTTTGATATAAAAAAATGTATTTAATATTATTTTCTTAAAAGATACAAAAGAAGCATCGACGTCTCGTATATAAAAATTAATTTTCGTTTTTTCTTTTTGTTTCTTTCAACAGAGAACCGCGACGAACGTTGTACTCGGTACTCGGTCGTTCAAGAACTCGGTTTATATACGCGTATGTGCGAATCTGTGTGAATGTGTACATGTGTGTATGTGCGCGAGCGACATCACGAAGTATATAGGCTTTAACAACACGAGCTGTCTGCCTCTTAAGCACCTTTAAAACACCATGCGGCCTATCTTACGAGATACAGGCGATATATACATCCCTCCTACGATTATTAAGATCCATCCGGGATCGCGTTTGCGTTCACGTATCGCGAAACGACCGCGAGGGTAGTCACCGTTAAATATTTTGCCTCCGTAAAATGTCGGGAGTCTCTCGAGGGTTGGTGGTGAGGGTGATGTGTGCTCGTGCGATGAATCCTAGTACGGTCCGCTGGGGCCCGGATGCGGTGCCCCGTAACTGTCGATGGGCTGCCCCGGTTGTTGTCCCGGTGGACCGTATTCGCCGCCACCTTGCTCCTTCTGTATTGCATAAAAATAAATATGTATAAGGGACGAGGTAAGAGAGAGAAAGAGAGAGAGATGACACGTGGCGCATATATGAATTTTATATATTGTGACTATTACGCGCGGCCGTGATCTTTTCTGTGATGGCAATTTAGCAGAATTTCAACAGATAGTCTTCGTATTCGCATTAATTAAAATCTCGCCGATATATCTGTAGCTTAGCTAGCGAGTAAGAAAGAGAAAGAGGAGAGAGCAATTTCAGAAAACGACTTAGGCTAGGGAAATTTGCATATATTGGTTAATCGAATGCAGAAGAACGTCCCTTGATCGGCAAGCGGATCAAGGAGACGTGAGAGAGATATATCCATATTTACAGTTCTCTAAGCGGAACGTAAACGTGTATAGTGAAAGATATCTTTTGTAACGAAGAGTTATAGCGATATTAGTGTGTACAATACAATTAATCCCTGCAGCCAATGCATTGTTATAGAAACTCTTGGCAAACTCGGTTAGATCAGCGTTATGGAACGACACTCTTGAGAGGAGAAACTCTCCACAATTATTCAAATTGCCGACACGGTAATCACCTTGGGCAGTTTCTTTTTCTTTTTTTTTTTATAGTCGTGAAAAGGTCTGATTAACAGTAAGGTCGTCTGAAATACACGACGTGCGAATATCGATATTGCGCCCAATATCCGGATCCCCTCATATCCCATGCAAAAACATGCGTCACGCCGTTTCGGTTTCATATCGTCGAAATGAGCAATTTGCATGCCGCAAGAGCGCGAGGCGTCACACTTTCATCTCTCGACGTTCGTCGTTTAAATCGAAATCGTTCCCCGATAGGTCGCTTTGAAAGCGGCCCGTGTCCGCGCTATATATACACGCGTTTGAGCAACATTCGCGCGCTTTGAGCAACTGAAGATTGCGCAACGCGTTACATCTAGATCCGACGATAGGAACACGTCGTGCGTCATCCTTGCCGAGGCTCGAGTTCGCGCGCGCCTAAGCGATTGCGTTAATGATAAAAAAAAACCTGCATGAATTACACCGCCGAATCGTAAAAAGAAAGGCGAGGGAAGACGGATCGTTTACCTGAGTTTTATAGCGGATGAAGTAGACCTCCGGTTTGCTGGGTTGCGTCGGCGCCTGCGTCGGCAGCACGATCTCGGGCGCCTCTTCCGGTTTCTTCACCAGGACATAGATCAACGTCTTCTCCTCGTCCGGCTGCGGCAGCGGCGGCAGCTGCGGCGCGGTCGGCGTCGGCGGAGTCGGCGCCTTGATGAACACTATCTTGTAGTGCTTCTGCGGCTGCGGCTGCGGTATGTGCTTAGGCGCCTTGTACTCCGGCGCTTCCGGCGGCGGCACGTGGACGTACACGTGCTTGTGGATCACCGGGTTCTGCTGTGGCGGCCCGTAACGGTCCGGGGGTGGCCCGTAGCTGCCGCCGCCGCCGCCGCCGCCGCCGCCACCCCCTCCGGAGGATGGAAAGTACGAGCTCACCGGTGGCTCCGGCGCCGGTTTCGCGAGCGCCAGCGCGATCGACGAGCAGGCGATCGCGAAAATCGTGCTCTGTTAAAAGAGAAAATGAGGCATAATGGTGATCGTGACTGTAATGTTAACGCACAGACGAAGAGAGCTGTAGCGAAAGTTACAATAAAGATTTTGCTATCCCGAGACGTACTGTGGCATTACGTGCGAATTGTGAATACTCCTATTAAAAAAATTTGACATGCGTTGTATATTTTGCAAAAGGGTTGCTGTGTGATTGATTACTCTAATATTAATGCAAATCAGAAACAATCAAATTTCCACTCGGGCAAACAGTTTTACAACCTGAGTGCAATTGCTTTCATTGCGAGTTGTACGTTTTTGTTATATAATAAAAATTATATAACAGCATTAATATGATAATTCTTTAGATAGTAACAAAGATTGATTACAACGTAAGCGTTGTTACATATACAAGTTTTATCCGATTAAAAATGCCTGTACAACTTTTTGTTGCAATATGCATTACACTCTTTATGCGATTACTACAAATACACATATAATTGGTTTTCGATTTACAGTAACAAATATATTACAACATCTATATATTTATATTCCAATTTTACTTTAAAAAATGTAAAATGGAATATACATATATATTTTTTTTATGTAATTTACGCTACGATATTTTCCGCGTAATAAACGATTGATAATTTATCATTGACGGAGTGCAGGCATGTCGAATATATTATACGTTCGCGCACAAGCGCATAATAGCGAATTATTGTACACATTATGTCGTCCATTCGATATGTGAATGGATGAAATACGCGACACGGTATTGCTTAACTTACTTAAAAGAGCTCATTTGCGACACGGACATTTCCATTTAGCAGTTTCTCATCGCCATCGACCGAATTATGCGAGTACAATGGCTCGTTTATTGCGAACTTCTGTGCGATCTGACTCGTAATCACGCACGATTATTCGTGTATTTATCTTCGGTAAAAGGGTATTAAATACGACGCGATGCGCGTTTCTTGGGCTCTTCGCGCGTCAGGGAACTCGTTAACAACTTTCAATAAGCCCCGCATTACGTACTTTTCTTTTACTTGACTGTGAATTTCCGACAGACAGGGTTAAAGTGCCACGTTTTATCTAGGATTTGATTAGCTTACACAACATAAACACAATCGCTTTATAGATTTCCAAATGCTGTATTTCAACATGTATAAAAAGAACCACGGAAAGACCGATTTTGTTGAAAGACCTAAAAATTGTACTAAAAATGGATCTGAAAATAATTTTTTATTGAATCATTAAAATAATTTGTTGAAACGTTAAAACTGATATTGCTATAAAACGTTTTGATATTCTAGCAATTATTTTGACTTTCGCACAAAATAATTTTGACTATTGAACAAAAATTATTTTTAGATTTGGATTCAGCAAAATTGTTCTTTCCGTGTGACAATCGGACTTTGACTAGAAATTTAAAATAATTTGTAATGAACACTCACATAAAATTTCAAGAAAATGGGAGAATACATTTAATTTAATACTTTGAAATTAAAATTATCAAGTATAACATGCCAAGGAAGAAGGAGAGAAAAAGATAAGTGATTTTTGTACAGGAAGAGTTTTACTCTCTCAATTCATTCTTTTGTTACCGAGTCTGGCGCGTGCGTTTTAAATATATGATTTGAATCTAGAACGTGTTGCACGTCACGTAAGCGGCGAAGCAATTCAATCTCGCCAATTACGCGCTCTCAAATGAACGTCAATCGTCCGCCCGACGATGAAGATCCTCGAATACCTCGATTCTCGGATCTTTTCCGCGAGAGAGTCCATTAATTCCGAATAGCGTTTCCCATTCCCGCGCGACGGGCATGTCCCATTAGCGCGGAACGGAAGGAGACGCGCGCGGCGTGCGATGTGCGCGATAACTCACTTCGCTCGAGCGGAGCTTCCTACTCACTTAACGACCCCGCCGATCATTTAATCATGCTTTTAGTGCCGCATCGAAACTCCGCCGCTCCGCGTGCCAGAGCTGGAGCCGCTTTCCCCATTTTCCTTCGCGCTATAATTATCGAGACCGTGTCGGTGAATAGAGCGGGAGCATATATAGGCGGGATCCTTTTACTTTTGCTCGCGCCGCGAGCGAACGGTTTAATCCACGGGAGATCCGTGCCGATGCACCTCGCGCGCAGTGGGATGCACGCTCGACGGATTTTTTTTTTTCTCTCTCCTCGGGAAAACGCGATCACCGTCGCTTTCCATCGAGTCACGAGAAAGAGCCGAGGCGGCCGCCGCGCCGCCGGAGAATCGATGACGTAAATGCCACCGGTTCTCCTCCGAAGCGGATCGCCGTGTTCTTCGAGGGACATCTCGAAGAACGTCAGGCGCCTTTCCACAAATTCCCTCGCGCATAAATCATTAATCTCTCGAGAACACGTACGGCGAAAATGCAAAAAAAAAAACGACAAGATGAAAAAAGAGACGAAAGACTCGAGATGAGCGGAATGGATGTATCCAGCGATGGATTGCATGACGATTTCGCAAGAACGCACCGAATGTTACTCCCATTAAATGCACCTGGTCATTCGATCAATTGACTTACGCGTTTACTTGGTGAGAGGATTGCGTCAGTCGACGTTTAAATTTGGTAACCGGTCTCGAACGTCGCGGCGAAGATCCGAGTCGCGGGTGTTTGCACCACGATCGCGCTCGAGGAGAGACTGCATTGGATTCAGGAAAATTACACTCGTCGTAAATATATATTAGTCATCGAAGTAAAACGCTTTCCCGACGCGCGCGATGTGTGCATATCGCGATTCATCCGCGTCTGAATGTTCGCCAACGAAAACGACAAGCGTGACGCTTCGATATATTATCGTCGACGTTTCTCGCGCGTCGCGCCGTGAACAACTCGCTCGAAAGTGACGATTTAATTGAAATATCGAAAATATCGGGTACCGACGAGAATGCGGTCCACCTCGCGTTCATCTCCAAACGAAGCGCGAAAGACGCCCGAGCTAACGCCGATAAAGAAAAAAAAAATATATATATATATATATATGCACAAAAATCGTATCTTTGAATTGCCTTCGTAAAGAGAACAAAATAAAATCGAACTCGATATTCGATAATTAAGAACGTCGCGCGCGCTCGCTACTTACCGCACTGGTCCGCATTTTCTCCCACGTGTGCGCCGGAGGCTCGAGGTGGTACTCCCGAAATGTGAGGCACGTAGAAAAAGAGGTATGTCGAGCGTTTCACTTGCGAGCTTTCACGCGTGTGGCGTGCGGTCGAGGCTCTTCCGAACTTTTATAGAGGCCATCGAGGGGATACCCACGGAAAAGGAAGGCACAGGAAGGTGGACGGTGTGTATTCGTGGTCGCGCGTCGCCGTCGTTACGCGGCCCACCTCAAGGGGGTTTCTTCTCTCGTCGTCGTCTATCGCCTGCCACCGCCACCGCCGCCCGCCGTCGCCTCCTCTCTTCTTCGGCCACCGTAGTTTGATCCACGGTGTCGCGGACCAAAGGTGCCGCGACACAGCTAGAAAATGAAAGTACTCCAGAAAATGAAGATTCATCGTCTCGCGGAACGGCGACGATTTACGGCGACGATCTAGCTGACGTTGCCTGGCCGAGATTTTTCCTTCCGTATACATCGTCGAAAGCATTCGCGTATCCGACGATAATTTCAATTGGCGGTTTATGCGCAGATTTACCGTTCTCCAACGAAAGTTAAAGAACGTCGTAAGAACTCAACTCACGTTGTGCTGAATGTTGAATTATTAAACCAAATTAAATTTTTATTAGATTATATCCCATATCCAATGCGTGTATAATTATACACATTTATGTGATTAAATATTTTTATTTATTATAACAATTATTACCTCGGACGAAACGCAAGAAGTCTTGGTATTACAAGAGATATATATATTTTTTTTACACTTAGGCTACGTTCGAGGAGCATGCTATCAGCGTTTTTGTCTTTTTATTTTTATCATAGGTAAAACAAGAACAAAATAATGCAATTTCAGGGAGCATCAGTAACACGCACTCCAAAGTTTTAGTATTATCAGTTACATATACAAATAAACAAAATATGTAATTATAAATAATCTCTCTTTATTTCATAATCATTTATTTTTTTTAATTATCATGTAGCGATTGCAGCGAACAATTTACAAGAAAAATTACCCAGATTGGAAGATATTTGACGAATAAAGAGTATAACGAAGAAAGGATTAAAACGTGAATGTTTGCAAATGTTTGCGATAAAAACTGTATCATCCACTGGAGTATAATTTTCGCTTTCTTCATACCGCGGCAGTTACCGCACGGTGCATTACGTAAAATGTGCGAGAAGATATTTCTGGACGATGGCCACTTGGGTTCTTGTTAATAAAACATTTTACTGGACACGGTATTCACTGATTTAAATATCCGATTAATCGGGAGGCCGAAACGCCTGTAGATGTGTTATTCATTGCGCTATCGTAATCCTAGGAATGCCGCGAAACCGCTCTTGACATAACTGCTCGATCGATGGTATCAATGAATTATTCATTATTTTACTACGACGACTCGCTTTACTGAGAGTAAAAACCGTGATAGCGTGTAAAAGGAAGAATCGGCTACTGTGCAGTGTAAATTGATTTTAACGACCCGTTATCCACATATCGGGGACCGGCGCCGCCGGACGCCGGACGCGATCGCTCGTTACCCAATGTTACTTTCTTCCGCGAATACTTTGTTGCCGTGCGATTATCCGTCGCTCGTTTAGACACATTGAGGCAGAGAGAGAGAGAGGGAGGGAGAGAGAGGAAGCGAGAACTGGAGAACAGCGAATCTGTTTCTGCGGATAGGTGGTCGTCCGTCACTGTTACGCGACCGTATGTGGCTGCCGGGATATGACCGGCATTCGTAACGTTCTCTTGGAAAACTTTGATATGCGCTGCGCGCAACGCGCAGAGCATTTCACTCTGGTTTCATCCACGGGTGCCTCGACCCGCGCGAGTTATTTATTGGGCGCCCGTGCCCGCGAGCGTCGAGGTGCAGGAGCCTCGACGAGGAGGGACACGAATTGGCCGATCGCTGGGCGATCGTACCGCGGTGCCCCTAAGTAGGTCAGTAGTCCCCCGTGCCGAAGGACGTTAATCTCGAACTAGATATATAGAGCTCGCACTTGCGAGAGAGATATTGTGAACTTGCGTTTACAATGGAATAATGAAATATACAGGGTTGGTTACTTTTACAAAGTAACTAGTTACAGTTACAGCTTTTGTCTCTCAAAAAGTAACTAGTTACTGTTACAAGTTACCGACTCTGAAAAGTAACATGTTACAGTTACAGTTACTCAAAAAGTAACGAATCGTTACTTTTCAGTTACTTTTAATAAAGCAACATTATAGCATTATAAAAAAAAACGTGACATTATAAAAAAGAGATAGTGGTTTACATTTATATATTATATAACTTTATTTAAAAAAGAAAAGTAATGCGCGTATTTAAATATGAGCATTTAAATATGAGCATAATTACAATCAACATTACAATTAGGTGATTGAGCGAAAGTGTTGCATAATTTTGATCCATGAAAGTGACGATTTGACATATATAAAGTAACTGTAAAAGTAACTATTAAATTAGTTACTAGTTACTTAAAAAAATCTAACTTAGTTAAGTTACAGTTACACATGAAAAGAAAGTAACGAAGTTAAGTTAATTATTGAAAAAAAGTAACTCTGTAACTTCGTTACAAGTAACGAGTTACTTCTCAACCCTGGAAATATAGCATTTTCACCATGAGCATCGTTAAACCACTTCGAAACGCTGACTTCAGCTTCAAGTTTCACTTTGGCCGATGTACAAAAAGAATGCAATTTCTAATATGCGCTTTATCGATCGCCATCGTGCGAACACTATCGATTATTTAAGTCACGTCACGTAGCGTTTTATAATCGTCGACACTTCGGCGAGATTTATATTCGAGATACTATTTCGAGTAGGTGCGAAAGAGGCGTCGAGAACACTTTCTTATATCCATATATATTCTATAGACGAAGATGTTGAAAGTACGTCCGTGTCTTTTTCCTCGCTATTGTTTCTACGAGAAGACGTGGGTACACACCGTCGTAGAAAAGTGCCGCTATGGAGACGATCCAATTTCGCGCGCAGAAAGAGGCAGAGAGGAGAGTTCGCGCCTCGGTGATTCGGCTCATTTTCCTCTCCGTCACGTTATCGTCGACGATCGCGTTACCCGGCGCGGGCACAACGGGGCATATGTGGAAGAGGAGGCATCCGCGGAGGGCATATATGATCGGTGCAATGCGCAAGTAGCGGAGCGCGTCGGGTCTAATAAATCGCAAAACCGCCGTTCGAGTGAACGTGCCCGATGTGTAATATTACATGTACGCAATATGACGCGGCGAGCTCTCTTAACGGCTGCATCGCTTATTACCACACGTATAGAAGGGCACCTTGCTCACAAACGGCGGCCCGATTAGCCCCCCTTCCTCGTCGGATCTGCGATCTCGTTCTCGACTTCTTGCAGAGATCACAATGGAGGCTAGCAAACAATTAACGATCGCCGATGTATAATCGGCGATCGCTCGCCATAAATCCCGGGTTACTCCAGGCGATTGCGCAACGTCTATACTCCTCTTGGAAAATCGATCGATCTGCGCCTATATAGACGAAGCGCGCGAAAGCAGCGCGATGGACGTCGAGATCCAAATTATATACGTATCGCCCGCGTATATTTGTAAATGATTGATTGTACGTACATATATGTAAATATGGTCTGTCGCACAGAGAAAAGCGCGTGGGCGATTGCTCCCGCGTCCCGTTACTGCCTTACAAAATTTTTTCGTGTCGTTTTGAAAGATCATTAGAGAGACACACACACATACACACACACACACATATATTCACGCCGTTACCTAACTCTCGTGCTATTACCCAATATAATATTCAGTCCAACGCTTATACCTGGCAGCGTTTCTCCATACTTTCCACTAAATTTTCTGCGCGTGATACACGTGTAATGATACACGCTAAATCACTTTCGGGGCGAGCGTGATAATGGGCAGTTTCGGGATGGGCGCATGTCTACCTCGAATCTCCGTCCCGACGAGAGAGCTCCCAAACACTTTTTGCTGGAATCAGCCGACCGGGATGGCCAATCTGACGCGTTATAAGGCGATTTTCTACTTTCCAAGCCGCGTACGAGCCGCCGTTTCAGATTATTGTATTATATTATGTTATTACATTATCTTTATATCAGATAATAGCACGAGAATGCTATCTAACGATCTTTCAAACGGTACGAAAGAATTTTAATTTCAAGACAATGATATGAGAGTAATAGCCTGCCCGTTCTTGTGCAACAGACTGCACAAGAAATTGTAAATACGCGATGGTGATTGTAATTAATAAATTGTACCGTTTTCGCACGAAAGTTTACGCTAATGGCCGTCGTCGGGGACGACGAGTTTCACCGGCGCGCCGGAGAGGTAAGAGAGATCGTCGTCGGATAGTCGGGTTCTCTTAATTTCAGGCGATTCGTCCGTACTCCCCCCCTGTCGTATAGGGTTGGATTCCAAGCTCGCCTCGGATACTCTCACCCGTGCCTTCACGCCTCGGAGATATAATAGAATTGGGCGTAATAAGGCCTACATTTTTTAGCCCGTTTACATCCAAGGCATTCCCTGCCCCTTGTCGCAATCGTGTGAGATCACGACGACGAGTCTTTCTCTTATACAACGAAATAAACAATAATACGTGACAGATCATGTGCATAATGACATAAATAAGCGAAAAGGCCAATTCGGTCAAGGCGAATAACACTTGGCGCTTAATAATACTTTTGCGTGAATTTATATATACATCTTCCGATTACATACAACGAAATAAATTACGTTCTTCCACACGCGACCGTTTATTTCTGGCGATATGATTTGATAAAATAGTCCACGACATCTTTCGTATATTAATACAATAAATTGACAAATTAATTTACTTTAATGAACCAAAAAAAGGCTCGTACGATTTTTCGCCTCTTTCGCCACAAACAGCGATGTAATCGTCGTGAGGAATCCTTTTTAATGACAAACGCGCATGCTTGGTTGCCGCGATGGATGATCTTGTATCCCCATTACCGTAGCACGCAATTTCAACAGGATAGTGTCGGCGTTTCAATATGAAAATGGCAAAAGAAGATCTCGCCTCCGATACGCTCGTATAAATTCTCACCGGTGTCGCGGCGATGTCGAAATCGCAGTCGCATTATACGCGGACGCTCTCTCGCCTACCCTTAGACCTTCAAATCGATAGATTCCAAAAATTCGCGTAATCGACTCTCCTAATCTTTCGAAACCTGCCTAACATTGCGGTGAATCCCACCGAGACTTTCGACGGCTCTCAAGGCTGACGGGATTATCGAAGAGAAATGCCTATCTATTAATACGTCGCCGACATTTAATGCGATATTGATTGCGGATTCAAAGCTCTCCTGCGCGTGGCCTGTGACCCGTATAACGTAAATGATAATAACGATGAGAAAAAGAGAGGAGAGGAGGTGAAAACATGGCAGGATAAAAGAGAGAGAGAGAGAGAGAGAGAGAGAGAGAGAGAGAGAGAGAGATAAGGAGATTCCGGAGAGCCCTGAGGAATTTGCGTGCCCTTGGCCGATATGCCGTGTTTGCGCATCGCGGTTACAAAATCTTCTCTTCACCCGCGCGAAAAATCACATCGACGACGAGTCTCGATGGCCCTTGTTGGATCCATGAGTACGCCGAGAGATCATCTGTGTTTGGACGGCTGCGGCGGCGGCGGCGGTGGCGACGGACGGCACCCGACATGGACAGCGACCGCGATGGGTGAAAGTCAAACTAATTACGGCGAGTACACGCCGGCTCGGCTGTGTTGCAAGACCCAGCGCTCGCTAAAAACGACGCGACTCACGCCGGGCAAGCGAATACCGGGCCGTTAAACCGGAACACACAAACCGGAGCGCGCGGCTCTCCTGGGCAGCCTTCCTTCGTCTAATCTCAATTGCAATCTTCTTGCAAATGTAATTAATCTCCTTCTTATGCCGTCGCTGCGTAAGTAACTTGCGTGTTTCTACGAATAATCGTACACCACCCGCGGTATTTGCGGGGAATACCGTTACTCCTCGGCAGACACGAAGCAGATTCAAGTTTAGAACCAAAGTATTATAGAGCAAGCTAGTCGGCGCACATTTGTCCATCCGCTCGCCAATCCGAGTGTATCACGAGTATCACGAATTATCTGATTGTAAAACGGGTCACCTGTTCGGCAATGCTCCTTCATCGTGCCCGATTTAACGGACGAATTTCACCGCATGAATTTCACCATACGCGCGTAACATCATTAAAACTTGCGAAAGCATCAGAAAACTCAAACGGCGCGCCGCGATTAAGTCGCTAAGTGGATTAATAAGAAGCTCAAAGACGCATTATTTCACTTAAAATATTCATATAATTTACAAAAGTTGAGCAAACATTCGAAGCACTTTTTAAGCGTTACATTTCTTTAATATTAATGTTTATGAAGTATAAAGTGTTTTGTTCAATTCTGATATACGTACGATAAAAATTGAAAGAAACTTTTGGAAAATTATTGGGAAGGACAAACGAGATCGAACTTTCCAAATAACATGTCTATAAAACATTATACATATTTCATAAATTTTTTATTCAAAATCCGTAATTTCTTTGAAAAAAATGAATTGACAAAGTATTAATTAGATCCCCGAAAATTTTCTATGGATTTGATATACAGATAGTTTCGTATATAAGACTTACTCTATAATTGCTTAAAAAGTATTTTATTTTACACAAAAAGTACAAACAATTTATTTTATAACGCATAAGTTTGACCACAATTGATTAAATGTTTATTTAATCAATTGCAATTCTTAGCTCCGCGAAATAAAAGTATAAAACAAAGAAATTTATCTATATATCTACGAATCTAGCACGTATTGCCAGTCGAGGAATTAAATTAATTTTTAATATTGTCATATTCTCTGCATTTATCGTACAGTTAATACAGTTAAATTTCAAACATCTGATTTATTATGCGACGCATATGCTACCTTCGAGTATCCAGATATAATTTACTTTGTTGTGTTGTTTTATTGCATTGTTTAATATAAGCTTATTAAGCGATTTATCATGTGACGAATATGCTATCTTCGGGTATCTAGATATAATTTTTATTTTGTTATGTTGCTTTATTGCATCGTTTAATATAAGCTTAATTCCGTGAAATTCGGCAAACGTATTGATTGGTGAATTGAATAGTGAATACAAACTTTGTTATTACCAACTTTGTAATTATTATTAATTTTGTCATTGCTAACATTGTGCGTCTTTAGCGGATAATTCTTTGACAGATTGATCACCATCAGCCGACATCGACGTGACAATTGGAGATATTGAGGAAGGATCGAACTGATCGAAGGATTCTTTACATATAGGTATGCGCGTCACATTATGTATTTTAGCATTGTAAAAAAAGTATGTAAAATTACGTAAATGATATGTTACGCAATTTGTAATAAAAATAGTGTACATAAAAAATATATACACTTTTACAAAAATTAATACTTTTTCCTCTAATTGTGTAAAACTGTAAACATATCTTTCTATTAAGTAAACAATTATAATATTAATAGTACAGTATTAATAGTAACATTAATAGTTTATAACTTTTGTATAAATGTACAAATTTTTGCAAAAATGTATGTAATTTGTTCGCAACTCTTTCATTTGCGATAAATTTAAATTTATTCTATTGCTTAGATAATTGAATAGTGTTAATACATATCTAATAGTATTGATGAAAAATTTATCTCATTAAATAAATATTTCTTTAAATTGAACTTTATTTGTAAATTTACTTCTGCAAATTGTTTAACTATTATAAAGAAAAATAATTTACTTTGTAAGTTGTAACTGTACGAACGTATATGTAAATATACCTTTAATAGTGGGTCTCAAAATTACGCACTTATAATTGTTGTAATTTTACATATAATTTTTTTACAATGTGGCACGCTGTTATTTTCTATACAGTTAATAATATCGAAGATACTAGGATCTAAAAGGATCGAAGAACTCGTCAGATATGCGCGTCACATGCTGCATCTCCGTTTCACATTGTGTCTCTGTATCTTCTAGTTTGAGGATAATAAACGGGCCACAATGTAATTGGAGGAGATGTTGTGGGATTATAAGTGGAGTTGGCATATGTGTACGATACTTTAGAAGTGGTGATAATCGGCCGCGCTGGTTCGGGGTACACATACATCACACTGGAAGTCACCGGAGATACTGTAGAACGACGGGCGGATTCGGGGTATACGTATATCACATCGGGAATCTTTGGCATGTCGTTCTTTTCTGTAACAGTTTGATGATTATCGGGCGACGTGGTAATCGGAGATACCGCGAAATTGGACGACGAGTCCCTTTCCTCAGTCATACGCTCGACTTCACCTTGAGTGTCCCTGATGTAATTCCGCTTCCAGTTGCCGCTGTTCGACTCGATATCACGAACCTCGCCGGCGTTTATCTCCTGATCTATATAAGAGATCGAGATTCTTGTGAAATAATATTTTCACTTTGGCGGGATATCGCATCTCTTCACAGCGAAAAATCTGTTACCTTTCGGTCCGCTGTCGTTCTTTGTCGATAGCAATCGGCGTGACCAGAACAACCGTGATATTTGGGAGGAATCCTTAGCGTCTGTCGTAGTTTCCTTGGATTGTTTTCCTTTTTCAGTTTCCTCGGTTTTCTCGCTTTGATTTATACAGAACAGGTATAACATACTCGATTTATCATGCTCCGGTACAATCTCGACGGTCTTATTCTCCTTATCTGCGTAAAAAATCGATAGTCTCGTGAAATAATATTTGTATTTTACAAGCGCAATATCGCACCTCTCTTTATATACAATGAAGAATCTTTGTCTCACCTATCAGCTTGTTGCTCTCATTCGTGGACAGTGGAGACTGCCTTTCCAGTGAATACTTGTAAATATCCTCGCAAATCTTGGTGATGTTTAACGGTGCTGTAGTATTAGTCCATTGATTTACCATCGATTGCCACTGGTGTGACCGTAACTGCGATATTTGGGATTTATAATCCTGAACGTTCGCTGGAATTCCTGACGCGCCTTTAATCTGCGCGTTTTTCTGGACTAATTTTGATACGAGGATCATGGGTTCAATGATGTCATCGTCGTCCTTTGTCTCTTGAACTGTGTAAGAAATCGAAATTATTGTGAAACAATATTTTTATTTCGGCGTGATATCGCGCCTTTCTACAGCGACAAAACCTTTCTCTCACCTCTCGGTTTGTTGTAGCTCTTATTCACCAGCATTAGAGACTGATTTTTCAGTGAAGGCTGAAAGATCTCTCTTTTATTCTTAGCGATGGTATTTCGTGAATATACATTATCGTATCGCCATTTCAGCAACCTTTTCAATTTGCGCATCCGGGAAAAAAATTGCGATATACTTTGACGACCTAAAGGAAAACAACCCGGTTTTTTATTAGTGTTTATCTTCTGATCTGCGTGAGAGATCGAGATACTTGTGAAATAATATTTTCATTTTAGCGCGACAATCGCGTCTCTCTATACGGCAAAAAAAAATCTTCACCTTTTTCCAGTGCGTCCAGTTCATTCTTTAGCACGTTCTCAGCAAGCATGGAATTTGATATATCATTAAGCCATTGACTTATCATCTTTTGCAGCGAGAACTGCATCGATGATAATAGCGATATTTGAATAGAATCCTTAGCGTTCGTCGTAGTTTCCTTGGATAGCTCTGGTTCCGCGTTTGATTGAGTCAAATTAGCCTTATTTCTCAAAAGGTCGATCTCCTGATCTAAAATAATCAAGATCCTTGTGAAATAATATTTTCATTTTGGCGACATCGTGCTTCTATACAACGAAAAGTCTTTCTCTCACCTTTCGATCTATTGTTGCTCTCTTGCACGGATAATGGCAACTGAGAAGACTGACTATTTAGCGAAGACGGCATTTCGTTGAAAGATCTTTCGACGATCTCATAAGATTCATCGAGAAACATCTTTAAGACCCACTTATGTGCAAAATTTACTTGCTCGACTATCGTATCTTTGATCCACCATAACAATTCGCGAGAATCATTATCATTGGCCGTCACAGTTTTCTCGGATATCTCTGAATCTGACTTTAACTTGGTCTGCGTGTAACTATCATTGCGTATGACGTGGCTTGTATCATCGTAGGTTCGTACGACGATACAATATAAGAGCAATAAGTACACGATCTGAGGAAATGATAACCTGGTTTTTATAGCTGTTTCATAAGGCCGCTTTTATTATCGGCTGGATTAATACCACCAGCATTTCATTTTTATGCCGACTTGCGATATTTCCGAGTACGCGTAAAAATAAATTACTTATGATATCAGAACATCAATATATATTTTCTATATGTATAATGTGTATATTTTATATATATAATATAGATGATGAATGTTATCGTATCATATGTTCATATGCGCGCGTGTAAATTCTAAACTCTTTCCGTTCTGTTTTTTAGACACTATACGAAAGCGAAAGCAGGCCGGAACCGACGCACACGTCT
>NW_012026910.1:203944-204370 GCF_000956235.1 Wasmannia auropunctata | reverse complement strand
TTTTAATTTTTAATTAATTAATTTAATGGTTTTAAAATACATAAAATGTATAAATGTGATTAATTAATTCAATAGTTTTAAAATACATAAAATGTATTTTAAAACAATTAAATTAATTAATTAAAAATAAAATAAAATAATTTAATTAATTAATTTAATCGTTTTAAAATATTATTATAAAACAAATTAATTAATTTTATTTAATCGTTTTAAAATACATTTTATGTATTTTAAAACGATTAAATTAATAATAAATATTAAGACTGCAGACTGTCGCGCCCCTTTCATAGATTAAATTAATTAATTACATTTATACATTTTATGTATTTTAAAACAATTAAATTAATTAATTAAATAATTTAATTAAATAATTTTATTTTATTTTTAATTAATTAATTTAATCGTTTTAAAATACATAAAATGTAT
>NW_012026910.1:192147-203894 GCF_000956235.1 Wasmannia auropunctata | reverse complement strand
CCCTCCCCTCCCCGAAGCGTTTCGGAGCGTGGTGCTGAAAAGTCTAGACGCTCGCGACTCGCACACTCATTCGCTCACCGCGAACTTCGGTTGCAGAACGGCGACTTGACAATGAGATCCGCCTTATATAATAAAGATACCTTTCTCCGATTACTTTGTAATTACCGGCAAAATCGTATGAATGGCCCTCGAAATCTTCCCGGAAGCCGCGCGGAAGGTCGCTGCTCGTCTCTGATTTTTTTTCGACAAAGGAGATACCGGATACGTTTCACTTGCCTTGCAGCATAAGCGCGAAATCGAATTAAGAGAGATTCTATTCTTTTTAAATGGACTGACGGATATAGCGTCCATTTCGACTACGAATATTGCGATTATGTTACGCGAGTTCGCGAGCGAATTCGCAAAGAGTGGCAAAAGCGGCAGTTATGACTTCCGCGTCTAGATCTCGCTCTATTCCGCTCGTGAGCATCCTAAGACCTCGGAACTCGAAACAAAGTATGTACGTTACCCGCGAGCGCTACCAGTGGCAATTATGACTCGTTAGGCCCTCCGACCCGACGGAATCTAATTACGCTACGTGATTAGCGTAGAAGGCGTGTTCGAGAAAAAATAACGCAGACATATTCGCGCCGAGTTACATCCACGTGTTTAACTCCACATCTCTATTCAGCCACGACGTTTCCATTGTGGGATCGTTTCGTCGGAACGTTTTGTCGAATCGACTTTCACGACTCGCTAACCGCGGTCTATCGCGACAAGTGCAAGAGTATGCGGCGGAGTATAAATCGTAATATTTCCTCACGTTTTAAAAGAGAACGACGAGAAATTACGCACCTTTATCTGTCCAGCGAACATGTTTCCCAATATTTCCGATACAGCGTTTCCTAACGATGTATAGACCCTCGGGACCATCCGCCAACTGACTCGTCGTTTCGAGACGTTCTGCTTCCTTACAAAAAGAAACACACGTCTTCTCGATTTGAATATGTCAAAAGGACATAGAACATACAAGGTCATACAATGACTAATACAGATCAAAACAAGAGATCAAACAATGTAGTTTTACATATAGGGCTCTTATGCGGGGAAATATCTTGAAAAGTATAGAAAAATGTTTCCAAGATTATATCGTTGATGCGGTAAAAAATACGAACAAATTTTAACAATCATTTTTATAGTTTCAAAATTATTTTATAATCAGATTTTTTAAAAATTGTTCCATTATATTTTTTAAAGTGTTTTATTTCAATGTATCACTCAATAATCTTTTTTAGAAATCTGACAAATTTTATATACATAATTGAATTTATCTTTAAATAATCTTTTTTTGGCAAAATAATTTTTGTCGGTATCACAAACGTGTCTAGTTATCATGAAATGCCTTTTGCTCCCAATCGTGGACTTATGAGCTTTTACTTTCACTCGGAATGCTCGATTACGTGTAATAATAAATGTAAGTTTTTTATCCAGAATTCGTGATTTCTTTGAAAAAGACGAACTAAGTATTCAATTAAATATCCGATAGTTTTTTAGGATTTGACATCTAGATAGTTCCATATATATATAGACTTTCATATATAAGAATTCAACTGCAGTTGCTCGATAAGTATTTTATTTTACACAAAAAGGACAAACAGTATTTTATGACATAAATCAGACGTAACTGATTAAATGCTTATTTAATCAATTATAATCTTTTGTTCCTCTAAATAAAAGTATAATACAAAGAAATCCATTTGTATCTAACAAATATGACATGTATTTTCAGTCGAGCATTAAATTAATTTCTAATACTGTCATATTCTCTGCGCTTATCGTACTACAGTTAATTACGTTTCAAAGATCTGATTAATTACGCGACGAGTATGCTATTTTCGAGTATCCAGATACAATTTTATTTCATTACATTGTTTAATATAAACTTAATTCTATGAAAGCTAGCAAACTTATGAATTGTCATTATGAACTTTGTTCAACTTTTGTCATTACTAATATCGTCATTATTATCATTATGCATCTCTGGCGAGCTGTGATTCTGTTTAGTTTGGTAACCATCGGGCGACGTGGCAATCGGAAATATTGTGGAAGGATCGAAGGACTTATTAGGTGTCCCTTGATGTATTTCTGTTACACATTGTATCTCTGTTATTCATTATAGTTTGATGATAATAAACGGACCATAATATAATTGCAGAATATGTTCTGGGAATTATAAGAAGATTTGACACATAAGTACGTTATCCTAGAAATGATGGTAATCGGACGTGCTAATTCGAGGTACACGTATGTATGTACATACATCACACTCGAAGTCGGAAATATTATGGAAGGACGGACGGATTCAGGGTATACGTATACCATCGAGAGTCTTTGACATGTCGCTTTTTTCTACAGTTCGATGATAATTATTGGGCGACATGGTAATCGGTGATACTGAGAAATTGAGCGATCAGTTTCTTTCATTAGCGGCACAAACGATTTCACTTTGAGCGTTCCTGGTGTAATTCCGTTTCCAGTTGTCGCTGCCCGATTCGCGAATCTCGCCAGTGTTTATCTCTTGATTTATGTAGGAGATTGAAATTCTTGTAAAATAATATCTTTATTGTAGCGCGACGTAGCATCTCTTCACGGCGAAAAATCCGCTACCTTTCGGTCGGCTGTCGTTCTCTGATAGCAATTGGCGTGAGTGGAATGATCGTGATATTTGGGAGGGATTTTTAGCGTCCGTCGTGTAGTTTCCTTGGTTTTCTGTTCTTTTTCAGTTTCCTTTTCTCATTCTGTAAATAAAGATTTTTACTCTTTGATCTATACAGAACTAGTACATAATCGTAAGATAACGTGCTCTACTATACACGGAGAGAATATTTTTTTAATTTACCCTGCAAATCATGTTAATTGTGGAACAATATAGTATTTAGGCAAATTTTACTGTGCACTACAATAAATTGTATTGCATTTTACTACTATAAAATTTATTGTAGTGCACAGTAAAATTTGCCTAAATACTAAATTGTCCCATAATTAACATGATTTGCAGGGTAAATTTAAAAAAAATTCTCTCCATGTACTATATAGACGATCTTTTTCTGCTCAACTACGCAAGAGATCGATATTCTTGTGAAATAATATTTTTTCTTTGGTGCGTCATCGCACACGGCAAAAATCCTTTTTCTCAACTCGTTGCTCTCTTTCACGGACAGTGAAGTATGCTTTTTCGAATACTTATAAATATTCTCACAAACCCTGATGGTGGAATTTAACAGTGTTGTATTATTGGTCCATCGATTTATTATATTGATAGCCACTAGTGTGACACACCGAGACAATTATGATGTTGAGTAATCCTTAGCACCTTTAATTCGCGTGCTTTTCTTGATTAATCTTGCTTCCTTAAAATAGTCAGAGTAGTCAATCAGATTCATCCACCCATAAATTGATGTCATCGTTATCTAACGGCGTCACAGTCGTCGTCCTATCCTTCTTGCTCCATGTCTTTTGATCTGCATAAGAAATCGAGACTTTTGTGAAATATTTTCATTTTGGTGTGATATCGCGTCTTTTTACAGTGAAAAATCTTTCTCTCACGTTTCATTTTGTTGTTGCTCTTTTTCACGATCAATGGAGACTTATTTTCCAGTGAAGGCTGGAAAATCTGTTTCTATTTCCTAACGATATTTCGTGAATATACGTCATTCAACCGCCGTTTCAGCAGTTTTTTCAACTTATGTATCCGAGAAAAAAACTGTGATAAACTTAAATGACCTAAGGAAAATAAGGGTTTTTTTTATTAGTGTTTGTCTCTTGATTTACGTAAGAGATCGAGATTCTTGTAAAATAATACTTTTATTTTAGTGATATCGTGCCTTTCTATGACAAAAAATGTTTCTCTCACCTTTTTTCAATCGGTTCAGTTCATTCCTTAGCACGTACAATGGTGCCACTGATATCTGCCTTTTCGGTCGCAATTTCTCTGGCGTGTAAATTTTATTTGTTTCCAGCATGTAAATTTCTGCTATTCCATCGAGCTGTTGATTTATCCACTCTTGCAATGAAGATCGCGACGGTGACTGATTGTGAGACGACGACCGAGACGAAGATAGCGCGTCGAAGATAGGGGATCGAGATAGGAAAGAGGATCGGGCCGGGGATTCGGACAGGAATCGGAACAATTGAGATAATGGCGATATGTAAAAGTCATTTTTAGCGTTTGTCGCAGTTTCCTGGGATACCATCGATTTTGTGTTTAAATGAATCGATCTAGCCTTGCGCCTCAAAAAGTCGGTGGTATGTATCTCCCGATCTGCATTAAAAAAATCGAGATTCTTGTAAAATAATATTTTTACTTTGGCGCGATATGGCGCCTGTTTACAGCGAATAATCTTTTTCTCACCTTTTTTCAGTTTGTCCAGTTCACTCTTTAGCACGTGCAATGGTATCTGCCTTTTTGTTCGGAAGTAATTAATCGTTGACTCTATCATATTATTGATCCATTGAGTTACCGCCTTTTCCAACGAGGGCCGGATCATTAACCGGAACGTCGGCGATATTTGAAAAGAATTCTTAGCATTTGTCGTAGTTTCCTTGTATATCTTCAAATCTGTATTAAAAAAAAAATTGAAAATCTTTGCAAAATAGTATTTTCATCTTTTTTGATGACATCCAGTGCCGGATTTGAGGGAGGGCGAGCTGGGCGACTGCCTAGGAGTTCCCTGCACAAATTGGGGGCGTTCACACAGAAAGAACGATTTTGCTGTAAGGTCTAAAAATTTTGCTGAACACAGATCTGAAAATAGTTTTGTTGCGCCATAAAAATAATTCTGTTGGAAGTTCAAACTGGTTGCCAGAATATTAAAATGTTTTACAGCAATGCAATTTTATCATCATTTCTGAGTTTCCAACAAAATTAGTTTCAGATCTGTATCCAGCAAAATTTTTAGACTTACCAGCAAAATCGTTCTTTCCGTGCATAAACAAAACCTGATTAAAAAGAAAATTTGATTAAAAAATCAAGGGCCTTCACTTCCTTAAATTCGGCACTGGTGACATTTCGGTGAAATCTCTTTCTCTGCACCTTTCGATCTGTCGTCGCTCTCTTGTTCATTGAAAGAACTTTCAAAAAAGTAATCTTGCACGAACTCTCCGATCCAGTCAAGTGTACAATTTACTGTTCTTCTGATTAGCGCATTTCTGAATCTCGATAAAAATCCGCTGGGATTATTATCACCCGTTGTAGTTTTCTCGAATACCTGTGATTCTGCGTTCAACTCGGTCTGCGTGTAATTATAATCGGGTGTGTAGTAGCTTCGTACGACGACACAATATAAGAGCAGTAGGTATACAATCTAAGGAAATGATAAGCCGCTTTTTACAATTGTTTTCTTAAGACCGCTT
This sequence comes from Wasmannia auropunctata, assembly GCF_000956235.1. Classification (NCBI taxonomy): domain Eukaryota; kingdom Metazoa; phylum Arthropoda; class Insecta; order Hymenoptera; family Formicidae; genus Wasmannia; species Wasmannia auropunctata. The sequence goes on along the minus strand of NW_012026910.1, from coordinate 198,503 downwards.
TTATTGTCGACTTAATACCACTGACATTTCACTTTTACCGGCTTGCGAATATGCGCGCTCGCGCACACACACACATACACATAGATATATATGACGAATATCGCCGACATGGTTGTATATATGTGTATATGCGCGTGTAGATTCTACCATATATTCTTCCCGTTCCGTTCTTTCGACACCACGAAAATAAAAACAGATGGAAACCAACGTGGTTTATCGCTGATCGTTGATGGACCGTGCGGGGTTCACGCTTGAAGTACATACATATGATCGCGATACAAAATCACACATCCGAATCATGATCGTGAGCGTAATGCATCGGAAAGCATTAATTTTTTACTGCCCATCCCCTTTCTCGAAGCGTCTCGACGTAATGTTGAAAAGTCTAGATGCTCGCACTACTGGCGGATACAAGAGGAGGGATCGTCCCCCCCCCCCAGAGCTCTCCAAACAAATTTCGTATATTGAAAAAAGTCGGTCTTACATGAATTGAGAAAAAAATTATCAGAGATTATTCAAGACTAAATAATGTTCACTCAATTTTTTTAAATAATAAAAAATATTAAAAATAACATTAACGACAATAATATCTAAATATTCAGATTTCGTCATACCGCCCCTCCCTCTCAAAAAAACAACTCTCTGGATCCGTCACTGCCTCGCACACTCATTCGTTTGCCGCAAACTTTTTGTTGCAGAAAGGCGACTTGACAATGAGATCCCTTATATAACAAAGATACTTTTCTCCGATTACTTTGTAACTATTATACCGATAAAATGTATGAATAGGTCCTCTCTCGAAATCGGTAACACGCGGAAGGTCATTTCCGATTTCTTTTTTTCGGCATTGAAAAGTCGCGCTTAGCTTGCCTTGCATAAACGCGGCGAATCGAAGTTTTCTTTGGTCGAAATTTAACCGAAGACGAAGGATTTTATTCACGCTCTCTGTAGATGAACCGATGGATATTATAATTGCGTCTATTCGATTACAAATACGCGATTACATTACGCGAGTGCGCGGGCGAATTCGCAAAGTGGCAAAAGAAGCAGTTACGACTTCCACGTCTAGATTCCACCCTATTCTGCTCGTGAGTGTCCTAAGATCTCGCAAAATAAACAAAATGTACGATTACTCGCGAGTGCTACCTGTGACAATTATGACTTGTTAGGTCCTCCGGTCCAGCGGAATCTAATTACGCTACGTGATTAAGAAGTGCGTGCTCGAGGAGAAAATAACGCTGACGACGATCGCATCGAGTTACATCCACGTGTTTAACTCCACGTCTCTATTCCGCCACGACGGTTTCCCATTGTGGGAGCGTTTGATCGGAATCGACTTTCACGATTCGCCAACCGCGGTCTATCGCGACAAGTGGAAGACTATGGGACGGTGGAGTACAGTTACCGTAAAATCGTGATATTTCCTCACGTTTTTAAAGAGAAACGACGAGAGGTTACGCACCTTTATTTGCCGCGCGAACATGTTTCCCTGAATTATTCCTGATACAGCGTTTTTGGCAATGTATAAGCTCCCGGGACTATTCGTCAACTGACTTGTCGCTTCGAGACGTTCTGCTTCCTCACAGGAAAACATACACAATGTCTTTCCAATATGTCCTTTGAACTAATACAGATCAAAACAAGAGATCATAACAATGTATTTTCACAGGGCTGCTATGCTCGCTAAAGCGAACAAAACATCTTGAAAATCAAACAAGAAAATGTTTCAAAGTTTATATCGTTAAAACGATAAAAGACATGAACAAATTTAAATAACCGTGAATTTTATAGTTTCAAAACTATTTTATACTCAGACTTTCAACAATTGTTTTATTACATTTTTTAAAGTACTTTATAACGTACCATCCAATATTTTTTTACAGACATTTAGTCAACTTTTTATACATAATTGAATTTATCTTTAAATAATCTTTGTTTTGTGGCAAAATAATTTTCCATTGCTCTTGTCAGTACCACAAACGCGTCGCGTCGAGCTGTCATAAAATGCCTTCTGCTCACAATCGCTTATGAGCTTTTACTTTCACTCGGAATGCTCGATTACGTGTAATAATGAATAATGTAAGTTTTTCATCCAGAATCCGTGATTTCTTCGAAAAAAAACTGGGCATTAATTAGAAAACCGAGAGTTTTCTAGGGTTTGACATCTAGATAGTTCCATATAGTTCCATATCAGATTTCATCTACAGTCGTCAAAGTGTTTTACTTTACATAAAAGATACAAGCAGTATTTCGTAACACAGAAGTTCGACTACAATTGATTAAATGTTTATTTAATCAATTGCAATCTTTCGTTCTACAAAATGAAAGTATAATACAAAAAATCTAGCTGTATCTACGAATATGGCACATATTTTTAGTCGATCGAACATTAAATTAATTTTTAATATTGTTATATTTTCTGCATTTATCGTACTTTTTTATTAAGTTTCATCGGTATGTTTTATTTTATACCACGAAAATATGCTATCTTCAAGTATTCAGATACAATTTTACTTTGTCGTATTGTTTTACTTTACGCATTGTTTAATACTTTAATATAAATTTAATTCTGTGAAAGTCGGCAAACTTATGATTAAAATGTCATTACTAATTTTGTCATTACTAATTTCGTCACTGCTAACATATATTGTACGTCTCTGGCACGAGGTGATTTTTCAGTTTGATAACCTATTGGGCGATATGGATATTGGACGTATTCGACAATCAGAGATTTTGTAGAAGATCGAAAGATTCGTTAAAGATGCGCGTTATATTATTATCTCAGCACTATAAAAAAAGTGTAAAATTACGCATAATTTATAATGGAAATATATTTAAAAAATGTGCGCTTTTATAAAAATTAGTTCTTTTTTCTAATAAATGTATTTATATTAAACAGAAAATTACAGTAATAATAGTATATTTTATATTTTTTTAATGAAAATGTACAAATTTTTGCAAACTGTATATAATTCTTCGTAATTCTCTCATTTGCGATAAATTTAAAATTCAAAATTGTTGCTTACGTAATCCAATAACTTACTTCATGTTGAACAGAGAAAATTAAAGTACGTCTTATTACGTAAATATTTCTATAAACCAAATTTTATTTGTAAATTTACTTTTGTAAAATGTTTAATTGTTATAAAGAAAAATAATTTTTTTGTAAGTTGTATTTTTACTTACAAAGCTATGAAAATATATACTTTTAATAGTGGCTTTTAAAATTACACACTATAATTGTTTTAATTTGAAATGTAATTTTTTACAGTGTAGCGCGCTGTTATTTTCTATAGTTTGATGATAGGTCAAAACGTTATAATCGGAAATACTGTGAAAAATTCATAAGACTCACAGTCGAGAGTCTTTGGCATGTCATTCTTTTCTGTTAGTTTGATAATAATTATTGGACAACGTAAAAATCGTGGGAGCAATAAATATGGTGGGCGATCAATCCCTCTCAAGTGCGATCGTCGCATGATCTACTTCACTTTTAGCGTTCCTGATGTAATTCTGCTTCCATTTGCCGCTGTCTGATTAGGTATCACGAACTTCGCAGATATTTATCTCCTGATGTATGTAAGAGATCGATATTCTTGTGAAATAATATTTTCAATTTGGTATATATCGTATCTCTTCACGGCGAAAAATGTGTTACCTTTCCGTCTTCTGTCGTTCTCTGTCAACAGCAACTGGCGGAACTGATACTTTGGGAAGGCACAGCGTCGACATAGTTTTCTTGGATTCCTTTTCTCTTTCAATTGCTTTGGTTTTCTTTCTTTTATTTATACACGACTTGTACAGAATCAATTTAATGTCCTCCGCTACAATATGGATGACCTCATCTGCGTAAAAGATCGATGTTCTTGTGAAATAATATTTTTACTTTAGCGCGATATCGCACTTCTATGCGATGAAAAATTTTTTTCTCACCTATCAACTGATTGTTACTCTCTTTCGTGGGCAGTGGAGAATGTTTTTCCGGTGAATTGTAAATATCCTCTCAATCTCTGATGGTGATTTTTGACAGTGCTGTAGTATTAATCCATTGTTTTATTATCGATAACCACTGGTGTAACCGAGGCGACCGCATGCCTTTCTTAGCGAGAATCCCTAATCTTACTTCGGTGATCGCGGGATCAATAATGGTTTTAATGAATTCATTGAGGGTCTTTATCTTCTCTGAGTAAGAAATTGAAATTCTTGTGAATTAATATATTTATTTTGGCGCGATATCGCGCCATTCTACAGTAAAAAATCTTTATGTTACCGTTCAATTTGACGTACCTCGCATTGTTCATGGAATATGGAAACTGATTTTTCAGTAAAGGCTGGAAAATCTCTTTTATTCTTAACAATGGTGTTTCATGAATATACATCATTGAACCGCCATTTCAGCAGCAATTTGCGTATCCGGGAAAAAAAACTGCAACATACTTTGACGATCTGAAAAAAATAATTCAGTTTTTTATTAGTGTTTGCCTTCTGATATGCGTAAGAGATCAAAATTCTTGTAAAATAAAATTTTTTAAATAATATTTTTATTTTAGCGTGATGTGTTTTTCTACGGCGGTAAATCTTTCTCTCACCTTTTTTCAATCGTTCATCTTTTTTCAATTCACTCTTTAACACGTGCAATGGTATCTGCCTTTTCGGTCGCAAGATCACTGGTGTGTACATTTCTGCTATTTCATCTAATTGTTGATTTACCCGCTCTTGCACTGAAGATCGGTACCGAGATTGCGACGGGAACGTGGTTCGGGTTGTGGATCGGGATGGGAATCGGGACGGGCACCGGAATAAGGACCGTAACGGCAATCGAGATCCGGATGGAGATCGAGTCGAGGGTCGGGAGAGGCGTCGAGATCTGGACGCGGATCGGGACAACCGAGGCAATGACGACATTTGAAAATAATTCTTAACGTTCGTTATAGTTTCCTCAGACATCTTCGATTTTGCGTTTAATTGAATTGATCTAATACTCTTGGGCCTCGAAAGGTTGGTGGTACGTATCTCCTGATCTGTGTAAAAAATTGAGATCCTTGTGAAAAAGTATTTTAACTTAGACGTGCTATATCGCACCAGCTATACGGCGAAAAATCTTTCTCTTACCTTTCGATTCAACATTGCTCTTTTGCAATAAAGGTTGATAGGACCGACTTTTCAGTGCAGAAAACGACATCTCTCCAAAAGCTGGTCTCTCGTTGACCTCATCAAATTTATTATCGGGAAACATACTTAAGATCGAGTCCAATCCATGATCTATATTCTCGATTGTCTTTCCTACTGTCATATCATGTTTTCTGTAATAATCCGGAGATTCCATAATAATCCGAATCATTAGCATCATCTATCGTAGTTTTCTCGGATACCTCTGATTTTGTGTTTAATTTGGTCTGCGTGTAACTATCATCTTGTATGACGTGACTTCGCACGACGATACAATACAAGAGCAGTAAGTATACGATCTAAGGGGAATGATAAGTCGGTTTTTATAACTGTTTCATAAGACCGCTTTTATTGTCGGCTTAATACCACCGGCATTTCACTTTTACGTCGATTTGCGATATTTCCGAGTACTCGCGAATTACTTATCATACGAGAACATCAACACACACACACAATGTTACCAAACATGTGTGTATATGTTATACGTATGTGCGCGTGTAAATTCTTTTCGTTCCGTTCTTTCCACACCACGAAAGCGAAAGCAGGCCGGAACCGACGCGCTTCACCGGTCGGTGATGGACCGTGCGGGATTCGCATCCTGAAGTGCAAACTTACGCGATCGCGTACAATTACGTTCGAACCGTGACCGTGGGCGTGATGCGTCGGGGAGCGTTAATTTTTTAATGGTCCTCCCCCCCTTCCCCCATTTCGGAGCGTAAGAGCCTAGACGCCCACGACTCGCATACTCATTTATTCGCCGCGTACATTGATTGCAGAATGGCAACTTGACAATGAGGCCTGCCTTATATAACAAAGATACCTTTCTCCGATTACTTTGTAATCACCGGCAGAATCGTATGAATGGTCCTTTCTCGCAACCGGAAGCCGCGCGGAAGGTCGCGGTCGATTTTTTTTCGGCATTGAAAAGAGATATGTTTCACGGTTTACCTGTCTTGCATTAGTGCAGGAAATCGAAGGTTTCTTTAGTCGAAATTTAATCGAAGAAGAGGAATTCTATTCACGCTCTCTGTAAACGGATAGCTGCATCCATTTCGATTACGAATGCGCGATTACGTTACGCGAGTGCGTGAGGGAATTCACAAAGAGCAGTGGCAAAATCGTCAGCTACGACTTCCACGTCTACACCTCGAGGTCTATTCCGCTCGTGAGCGTCGTAAAACCTCGGA
>NW_012026910.1:183460-191980 GCF_000956235.1 Wasmannia auropunctata | reverse complement strand
ATATTTCCTCACGTTTTAAAAGAGAACGACAAGAGATTACGCACCTTTATATGTTCAGCGAACATGTTTCCCAATATTTCCGATACAGCGTTTCCTAACGATGTACAGGTCCGCGGGATTATCCGCCAACTGACTCGTCGTTTCGATACGTTCTGCTTCCCTACAAGAAAACAAACACGTCTTCCCGCTTCGGATATGTCCTTTGAGTATATTCTAGATCAAAACAATGTTTTTGGTCGGGCTCTTATGCCCGTTATAGCGGGTAAAGCATCTTCAGAAATATCGAAAAATAATTTTAAGTGTATATTAATAAAACGGTAAGAGATATGAGCAAATTTAAACAATTTAATCGTTTTATAGTTTCAAAACTTTTATATATTCAGATTTTTCTGCAAAAATTGTCTTATTAAACAATAATTATAATTTAAAATAGACCGCACAGTTAATATACAACTAAATTCAAGAGCGTCTTCAATGGTCATGTTGCTGGATCTTGATGCCTAATAATATCTATATGAATTTCTTAACTCCATTATTTAGCTGTTTTAAACTGCAAATAAATTTTCGGACTTGTAATGCAATCATTACAAGTCCGAAAATTTATTCGCAGTTTAAAACAGCTAAATAATGGAGTTAAGAAATTCATTCATTCATACCTTGAGAATAAAAAATCACATTTATCTTCAATTCTTAATAAATTCATGCTTATAAGCATTTTAAGTACTGAAAAGAATTTTATTAAAAATTGAAAATCAATATGATATCTCTATTCCTGCCTCAGCTAATGATTGCGTTACAAGTCCGAAAATTTATTCGGCACACAGTTAAAAACAGCTGAATAATAAAGTTAAGAAATTCATCTAAACATTATTAGGCAAAATCCAGCCGTGACCGTTGAAGACGCTCTCGAATTTAGTTGTTTTATTAAATTTTTTTAAGTGCTTTATGGTAATATATTATTTAATATTCTTTTTTAAAACAGTTGACAATCTTTTTATACGTAGTTGAATTCATTGTTAAATAACTTTTGATTTTTTCGCAAAATAATTTTCCATTACTTTCGTCGGTACCACAAACGCGCCGCATCGCGCTATCATGAAATGCCTTCTGCTCACAGTCGTGGATTTATGCGGGCTTTTACTTTCACTTGGAATGCTCGATTACGGGCAATAACGAATAATGTATATGTATAAAACGTAAGACGTGTTATTTATTGTATGAAGATAAGAATGTGCACACGTCGTATTAAAATACGACCACTTAAATATAATCCGCGCGCGAGCAAAAAAAGCCGTACACTATAACATTAAAGACGGTATAACAAGGGCAATAAGAACTGATCGACGTTAGCAATTTTCAAATTATATAAAAGTTTAGTTATATAAGTCAATTACAACGATAATTCACAATGTTATCAAATCAGTTCAAATTTAACAAGATTTTTGAATTTCCGAAGGCAGAAAAACAGATATATGAAATGGTTATAATCTACTGAGGAAGAATAGCTATTGATCAAATTTATAGATGATACTGTTTTACTGATAAGTTTACTTATAAAAAGGCTGGAGCCAGTAAACATGTGGCCAAGTTGAAAACTCGATCGAATAAAATATATTTTTAACATGGAAGTATAAATTTTTTGTTAACATTCAAAAAGAAAATTAGATTAGGAACGACGTTAGGAATATATAGTTAAAAATTTCGCTTTGAGCAGTTATGCCCGTTAAATTTATCAACGATTAACTTGCCAAATGAATATAATATTTTAATATACATAAATCGAATTTTTAATTTTTTTGTTTGGTAAAAAAAAGTAGAATAAGAGATAACGACTTATAAAATAATTTCAAGTGTACATTAAAACGGTAAGAAATATGCACATATTTAAACAATCCTTTTATAATTTCAAAACTTTTGTATATTCCAATTTTTAAAAAATTGTTTAACTATATTTTTTAAAATACTTTATTGTAATATACTATTCAATATTCTTTTTTTAAAACGTTGACAATCTTTTTATATGTAATTGAAATCACTATTAAATAATCTTTGATTTTTCGCAAAACAACTTTCGTCGATATCACAAACACGCCGCGTCGAGCTGTCATGAAATGCTTTCTGCTCGAATACATCCATTTTTGAGATAAACAATATAGATGATATATATGAGTCAAAATCGTCGGTCAAATTAGGCTGCGTTCCAACGGTTAATGTTCGCTCACGAACATTATTTATCCTTGTTTAACGTTTGATAAACAACAAGGATGAAATGATTTCAAGAGCGTTGCGAGTTTAGTGGAACGCAGCCTATTACTGTGTTACAAGTATGTAGCATGTAAATATATGTTAGAGGTATATGATATAAACATTTAAGGTATTCGGCTTGTCATTACTACGTCATTGTCTACGTCATTATCGAAGTCATCATTGAGTATATAAGTCAGACAGTCGGTTTAGAAATAGCAGTATCTTCAGAACACGACGAACCTAACAGTGTATATTCTATATATAAAGTATGGACGGTTCTTCCTGCGTTAGAAATCGGGACCGATCGAGACCGATTTTGCGCGTGAAACAAGGAGAAGTGCAAGGAATCCTTGAAGAAAATGTCTTTGGTTCGCACGATTATTACTCTTTCAAAGGCATTCCTTTTGCTGCTCCACCAGTAGGCCCATTGAGGTTTAAGGTAACTTATTCATCGATTCCAAATAATTTTTAATTTATTTCTATTTATTGTATCTCTGTTTAAAACTATTTTACCATTATTCTGACGCATTACAATTATTTTTGTATACCATAAAAGCAATAATAAATGGCCTAATTTTAATTATTTTATGGTTGTTGCGAAATGTAATTTTATTTGATATTAAATCATATTTTACGGTTGTTAAAAATCAGGATCCCGAACCTCCTGCGTCCTGGGAAGATGTTCGAGACGCTTCCAAATGTGGCGAAGTTAGTGCACAGTTGTACCCCCCAATACCGCCATTGCAACCGTCACTTGACAAAGTGGTTATTGGCCAGGAAGACTGTCTTTATCTTAATATTTATGTACCGTACAATATTTATACGAAAAATGGAAATCCTGTTATGGTTTGGATTCACGGTGGAGGCTATATTTTTGGTACTGGCAACGATAGTCAGGACAAACCTGATTACCTTATGGCAAAAGATGTCATTTTAGTGACTATAAGCTATAGACTTGGTGCTTTGGGTAAGATTTGCTTTGAAGGAAACGTATCTCTTGAAGTTGCTCGAAAAATTCTTATCACATATTTGCAGAAAATATAAAGCAGTAATTTCGTTTATTAATATACATATACATTTAAAATTTTTTGTTTTTTAAGGTTTCTTGAATCTTGGTCACGAAGAAGCAAGCGGAAACCAAGGTTTGAAGGATCAAGTTGCCGCATTAAAATGGATCAAGGAAAATATCGAGGTTTTTAGCGGAGATTCAAACAATATCACTGTTTTTGGCGTCAGTGCAGGTAGCATTTGCACGCATCTCTTAACATTGTCATCGTTATCTAAAGGTACATAATATATTCTTAATAAGCAGTAACGATGAATTAAAAATATGTCCTGTTTAAAAGTAAAATATTAATATTATTTCTCCTTCTTTCTCTCTTTCTCTCTCTCTCTTTACATACACACACATGCGGGCGCGCATACACACGCACGGATATCTCTAGATCTCTTCCACAAAGCTATTCTTCAGAGTGGTGTAAGTACATGTGATTGGGCGATGATGAACCTGCCAGGAGATAACCCAACAGCCAATTCTTTTAAGCTTGCGTCAAAACTTGGCAACGATTCCACGGACCCTGCAACAGTTATTAAATTTCTTCGAGAAAAAGTTTCTGTCGATGAAATCATTCAAAAGCAATATGAAGTTCTCATTCCAGAGGTGAGTTACATTTTATGTATTTTTTTTTATTTTGCGTCTAAAAATTAAATTATTTTTGTATTACATTCTACAATATTAAATGTGGTGATTTATTCATATTAAACAATAAACATTACGGATAACACTGTTACTAACTTATACTTAAGAAGAATATTTTGTAGGAAGCATTTACTCGTTTTGTCCCATTTGGACCTACAATTGACGATAAAGCAAAAAAACCTTTTCTTCCACGTCCCGTCTCTGAGTTACTTGACAACGACAATAATATACCAATCATAGTTGGTCATACTTCTCACGAATATATCTTTTTTTATACAGGTATAAAGATTAACAAAATTAATTTATACTAAATGTTATATGTAGATCATATATTATTATTAAAATATAATATTATATATAATAGTTTGCAGTGATGTAGTTTGCGTCCTTTTAAATTCATAGATTATTTATCTATTAATAGGTTTAGCCGCCGCTCCAAATGCTTTAAACACTTGGTATGCGTCTCTACCACTACTCGTAAAAAATTTTAAAAAAGCGCAAGGAGAAATAACTGACTCTGAAACAATAAATAACTTGACAACATGTGTTAAACGCCGATATTTTAATAATGTTACTAACTTTACTCAAAAGAGTATCCCATCTCTTATACGATTTCTGAGTGACGAGCATTTTACACGTCCCATTAAAGATTTTGTGGATAGACGAAGGAAAACAAAGCAAGCACCGACTTATTTTTATAACTTTTCTTACATTGGCAATCAGATGACTCTGGCAAAGGCTATGGGGAATACATTGACTGCACTCGGTATGACCGGAATTATACAATTTATAAAACTTCCTTGATTAAAAATTAATTTCATTTATTTACTTTATAATTTTAATGTAACTGAAAACTTTTTAGGTGCTTCTCATACTGATGATTTGGCATACCTTTTTTACGAGCCGATTTGTAAAAACAATGATCCTAACGGCAAGGATCCGCCGGCAATAGGTACAAACGATCGAAAAATATTAGAAATTCTTACGAGAATGTGGACCAATTTTGCAAAGACGGGGTAATTATCAGAGGTTGTGCAACGCAAAGATATTGTTGGAAAAGATGATAACAAAGTAAGATAAAAATATTTTTTTGTTTTTAGAGATCCTACATCAGTGTTAGATAAGTATGTAACTACTACTTGGCGACCAGCAACAGCAAATAACTTTCATCGCTTGAACATTGGCGATGTTACTGTCCAACTTGCACACATTTCGAACTGTGAAAGAGTAGAAGAGTGGGAGATATGAAAATTTTGCAAACGCTGGTATATTGATTAGTGTGAAACTTTCAAAACAAGTTTTTAAAATATGTATTATGCTGTACTTAATTAACGTTTAATTTATTATATTACATATTTATATCATTTTATATATTTATTTCTTTAAATTTATTTGTATTTTTATATTTTATATTTTATGCTTCAGATACTTTAATTAATATTTATACGCAATTTATATATGAATAAATAACATTTTTATGTGTACGCATATTAATAACTCGTGTATATAAATTTATATCCTTTACTTTTCTATGCAAATAGATAATAATAATAATAATAGATTATAATAATAATACAGATTCGTTGCCCATCATTACAATACAACTGGATATATTCGCAAATAACAATCACAAATTCAAAGTATACTTATGCATCTTACCAAATGTAATACTACATATAAAATCATCAATTGCTCGCGAAGTTACTTATTCAATTATGTACATATACCTACATATATGTTTTCGTCAATATACATATATATATTAAAAACTGATATCTAACAAAAGGGCCAATTTATATTGCCCAGACAGCACAAAATCTAAAATTGACGCATAAGACATCTTTAAAAAGTCTTTTATTTAAATGCCTTTTAGACACTTCTACGAGAACTGTCTAAAAAATATCTAAAATGACTGAAAAACATCCTATGCGTCGATTTTAGATTTTGTGTTGTCTGAGTATCTATGTGGTAATAATATATACTTTGAAATAACATTTAAAACTGAAAAATAAAAAAATATATATTTCGATGTAGCAAAAGTATAATTTCTTTCAACTTGTGAAACACAATTACAATTAGGATTTAAATGAAAAATATTAAAAAGCGTTTAACATGGCAATTTTGAAAATTAGATTTTATTGTAGATTGCAATACGATCAATTAAAAATTATACATTGTTTGCATAAATTCTTCATGGAAATGATTACTCATTTTAACAATAAGTACATATTTATCAGATCTATCATTAGATCAGTATAATTTATGTTAATATAATTGATAAAACAATTCAAATTTATTCTTTAATATTAGAACAAGAATTATGACTTTATTTCAATGGCGTTTAATGGATTATACATATATCACGCCTCTATATATAATAATATCGTCATTGTGCGCCTGTGGCGAGCGGTGATTCTGTACAGTTTGATTACATTGAGCGACATGGCAATCGGAGATATTGTGGAAGAATTCGTTAAGTATGCACGTCACATTATGTATCTCAGTACTAAAAAAATATGTAAAATTACGCAATTATTTATAATAATAAAAAAATATATATATAAATGTGCGCTTTTATAAAAATTGGTACTTTTTTTTCTAATTGAATAAATATATCTTTATATTAAACAGGAAATTACAATAATAATAGTATTTCATAATTTTATACTTTTATAATACAATTTTATAATTTTTATGCAAATGTAATACACTTTTATTCTACATTACATATCCATCAAGAGAGCTAAATCATATTAACAATTATTTTTACTTTTGTCTACAGTAAAAGGTATCATTCAACGAGATAATGATTTGCAATATTGAACATATTTTCAAATAAGATAGTTCAAAGAGATAAAAGATCCAAATGACAAATAAAATTTTAAAAAACAGGTGTAATTAAAGATAAAGTAAAATTTACTTTATTTTATTTTGGATTAAACTCGTTTTTATTTCATTTTTTGACCATTTGAACACTTTTATCTCTTTGAATTGTCTTATTTGAATTATTTTATAACATTTCCGCAATTGGGAGTATATCTTAACGTCCGAAATTCCTATGCCTTTAATCGTCATTATCTTTCTTGGCTAATCTTGATTCCATTAAACGGTCGAGATAGGACTACACAGAGTAGTCAAACCTAATTAATATTCATCAAAATTCTCGTCACTCATCGTCACTCTGGACGTCCTATTATCATCGCTAAAATGAATCTCTATCTCTCTTGATCTGTATAAGAAATCGAAACTCTTGTGAAATTATATTTTTATTTTGGTGTGACATTACACCTTTTTATGATAAAAAAAATCTTTCTCTCACCTTTTATTTTGTTGTAGCTCTTATTCACAGTCAATGGAGACTGATTTTCTAGTGAAGGCTGGAAAATATCTCTCTTATTCTTAATGGTATTTCGTGAATATATGTCATCGAATTGCCTTTTCAGCAATTTTTTCAACTTTTGTATCCGAGAAAAGAAATGCCGTAAACTTAAATGACCTAAGGAAAATAGCGGATTTTTATTAGTGTTTATCTTTTGATTTGCATAAGGGATTCTTGTGAAATAATCTTTTTATTTTAGCATGATACTGCTTTTCTACGGTGAAGAATCGTTCTCTCACCTTCTTTCAGTCGGTTCAGTTCGCTCTTTAGCACATACAATGCGTACAGTGACACTGGTATCAGTCATACCTACCCTTTTCGGTCGTAATTTCTCTGGCGTGTAAATTTATTTGTTTCCAGCGTGTAAATTTCTATTATTTTATCGAATTGTTGATTTATCCACTCTTGTATTGAAGATCGGAACAAAGACGGAGATAGCGGATCGAGAATAGGAGATCGAGATAGAAAAGAAGATCGGGACAAGAATCGAGTCGGGGATTCGGACAGGAATCGGGACAACTGAGATAATGACGATATGCAAAAGTAGTTTTTAGCGTTCGTCATAGTTTCCTTGGATACTTTCGAGTTTGCGTTTAATTGAGTCGATCGAATCTATAGCCTTACGCCTCAAAAAGTTGGTGGTACGTATCACCTGATCTGTGTAAAAAAATCGAAATTCTTATAAAATAATATTTTAACTTAGGCGCGCTATATCGCGCCTGTGAACGGCGAAAAATCTTACTCTCACCTTTCGATCCGTTGTCGCTCTTTTGCAATGAAGGCTGATAAGACCGACTTTTCCGTGCAGACAACATCTCTCTAGAAGGTCTCTTGTTGACCTTATCAGATTTATTACCGGAAAACATACTTGACCGAGACTCACTGAAAGAAGTAATTTTGCAATTATAGCGAGAATTATTTAGGTACGAAAAATTAGTTAAAACGGATAAGATTAGTTAAAACGGATAAACACTGCGATATCACATATGTTTCGTATTTCAATCAATATAGATAACAGAGACAGAAATTATATCTGAACTATTTGTTAAATTTAGCAAGAAAGTTTCTCTATGACGTTTAATCAATCCAGACTCCAATCATATTTGGTTATGAGACTTATATTTTCTTGCATATATTCTTAGAATATTGTTGCTATAAATTCTATATATGATAGACAATTTTTTAGCAGATACAA
>NW_012026910.1:175742-182621 GCF_000956235.1 Wasmannia auropunctata | reverse complement strand
AGACGTGTGCTCTTCCGATCTCTGTGCTCACAATAAAGTTTAGTTAGAGCCGTTTAATTTGATATTATATTTATTAGGTCTATCTCTATTAATTTACAAGATAAAAAGGGGTGGCCACTTATACGAGGACACCCTGTATATGTATATATATATACATATATATGATGAATATTACCGAACATGTTTGTACATGTGCGTATGTGCGCGTGTAAACTCTATATTCTTTCGGTCCTTTCGACACCACGAAAGCAAAAGCAAATTGGAACCGATGTGGTTTATCGCTCGCTGATGAATTATGCAAAATTCATATCTTGAAGTACAAATTTAAGCGATTGCGTTAAATCACACATCCGAATCATGACCATGGACGTGATAGATCGGGAAGCGTTAATATCTTATTGCCCCTCTCCTTCCCCGAAACGTTCGGCGTGATGCTGACTGGTGTGTACATTTCTGCTATTTCATCTAATTGATGTACATACCCGCTCTTGCATTGAAGATCGGTATAGAGATTGCAATGGGGACGTGTTTCGGGTTGTGGATCGGGATGGGAATCGGGACCAGGATAAGGACCGTGACGGTAATCGAGATCCGGATGGAGGTCGGGATGAGAATGGGGATGGAAATCGAGTCGAGGGTCGGGAGAGGCGTCGAGATCTGGACGCGGATCGGGACAACCGAGGCAATGGCGACATTTGAAAATAATTCTTGGCGTTCGTTATAGTTTCCTCAGACATCTCCGATTTTGCGTTTAATTGAGTCGATCATCTAATACTCTTGGGCCTCGAAAGATTGGTGATACGTATCTCCTGATCTGTGTAAAAAATTGAGATTCTTGTGAAAAAGTATTTTAACTTAGACGCGCTATATTGCGCCTGTACGGCGAGAAATCTTTCTCTTACCTTTCGATTCAACAACACTCTTTTGCAATAAAGGCTGATGGAACCTATTTTTTAGTGCAGAAAACGACATCTCTTCAAAAGGTCTCTCGTTGACCTCATTAGATTTGTTACCGGGATACTTAAGATTGAGTTAAATCCATGATTTATTTTCTCTGTCATATTATAGGTTTTCTGTAATAATCCGGAGATTCCATAATAATCCGAATCAGTAACATCATCCGTCGTAGTTTTCTCGGATACCTCTGATTCTGTGTTTAACTTGGTCGGTGTGTAACTATATCATCTTGTATGACGTGGCTTCGTACGACGATACAATACAAGAGCAGTAAGTGTACGATCTAAAGGAATGATAAATCGGTTTTTATGACTGTTTCATAAGACCGATTTTATTGTCGACTAATACCACCGGCATTTCACTTTTACGCCAATAAGGCGTAAAGGCTTTCCGAGGACTCGCGAGTCGTGAATTAATTATGATACCAGAACATCATATATATGTATAGTATGTATATATACATATATATATAAAACAGAATAACACACATATATATAATAAATGTGACCAAACATATGTGCATATGTGCGTATGTGCGCGTATAGAGTCTTTTCTTTCCATTCTTTCGACACCACGAATGCGAAAGCAGGCCGGAATCGACGCGGTTCACCGATCGGTGATGGACCGTGCGGGATTCGCATCCTAAAGTGCAAACTTACGCGATCGCATAAAATCACGTTCGAACCATGACCATGAGCATGATGCGTCGGAAAGCGTTAATTTTTTAATGGTCCTTCCCCCTTTCTCCTGAGGCGTTTTAGAGCGAAAAAGTCTAGACATCCGCGACTCGCACACTCATTCATTCGCTGCGTACATCGATTGCAGAACGGTGACAATGAGGCCTGCCTTATATAACCAAAATATGGTGATGGGAGGAGAGGGAGGGAGTGGAAAGAATACAGGAGAAGTATATTCGTTGGATCTTGGGACTGGACTGTAGAACGCCGGGGTATATGTTAAGAGAAGCAGTCAAATGGGGAAAGATGAGGACTATGGCAGGAAGAAGAGCGACGAAGTACGAGGAAAAATTAAGGCAGGGTAAAGGGAGTGAATTTTTGTCATGCATTCTCTTACCAATTGGTAAGAGAATGCATGACAGAAATACGGAGAGCGAAAAAGGAGGAGAGATCGAGGTGGGAAGAGGGACGCAGAAGATTCTTTGAGGAAAGAGGATATGCAATAAAAGAAATAGAAAGAAGGAGGGACTGAGGAACAGAAATGATGGGAGAGTTAGAAGAAAGAGGCAGTACAAAGACGGAGAGAGACGAAAGAATAAAGGAATCTAGATATAACAAATTTTATAAAGAGATCCAGATAGAAGGGCTGCCCAGATATTTAAGAGAGAAAGAAAGTGAGGTAAAAGTGATAAGAATTGCAAGATTTAGATGGGAAATGAGATGAGAGAGGGGAGATACTGGGAAAAGAAAGAGGAAAGTGCGTGCAGAGGATGCGGAAGGAAGCTGGAGACATGGGGACACGTGATCGAAAGGTGTGAAAGACGAAGAGAAATGGGGGTGGAGAGGAGAAGAGTAACAGACAACTTTGTGAGATGAGGCAGGTATTGAGGAGAAGAAAGGAATAGAAAATGGGGCGGAGAGGAGGAAGCGAGGAGAAGTCAGTAGAGGGAGCGGAGGGAAGCAATTAGGTCAAAAGAAAGAGACAGGATGAAGTAAAGAAGTTGTAGTTAATGCAAATGTAAAAAAAAAATGTAGAAGTTCTTGTAATACCGAAAAGGATACAATAACGAATATACACACATTATATAATCAAGATACCTTCCTCCGATTACTTTGTAACTACCGGCAGAATTGTATGAATGGTCCTCCCTCGAAACCGGAAGCCGCGCGGAAGGTCGCGATCGATTTTTTTTCGGCATTGAAAGGAGATGTTTCACGGTTTATCTTGTCTTGCATTAGTGCAGTGAATCGAAGGTCTCTTTAGTCGGAATTTAATCGAAGAAGAGGAATTCTATTCACGCTCTCTGTAAACGGATAGCTGCATCCATTTCGATTACGAATGCGCGATTACGTTACGCGAGTGCGCGAGCGAATTCGCAAAGAGCAGTGGTAAAAGCGTCAGCTACGACGTCCACGTCTAGATCTCGAGGTCTATTCCGCCCGTGAGCGTCGTAAGACCTCAGAACTGTAACAAAGTACAATTACCCGCGAACGCTACCAGTGGCAACTATTAATCGTTTGGCCCTCCGGTCCGGCGGGATCTACTAATTACGCTACGTCATTAGCATAGAAATGCGTGCTCAAGGAGAAAATAACGCTGACGATATTCACGCCGAGTTACATTCACGTATATAACTCCACGTCTCTATTCCACGACGGTTCCTATTGTGTGGGAGCGTTTGATCGGAATCGACTTTCACGATTCGCAAACCGCGGTCTGTCGCAACAAGTGGAAGAGTATGCGACGGATGGAGTATAGTCACCGTATAAAATCATAATATTTCCTCACGTTTTAGACGAAAGATTACACACCTTTATCTGTTCAGCGAACATGTTTTCCAATATTTCCGATATAGCGTTGCCTGACGATGTATAGCCCTCGGGGTCATCTGCCAACTGACTCGTCGTTTTAAGACGTTTTGCTTACCTACAAGAAAACAAACACCCCGCATCATCCCACTTCGGATATGTCCTTTGGATATATTCTAGTATAGATTAAAACAATGTTTTTCATCAGGCTCTTATGCCCGTTAAAGCTGAAGCATCTTGAAAAGTATCAAAAAATAAATGCATATTAAAACGGTATAAAATATGAACAAATTTAAACAGTTATTTTATGGTTTTAAAGCAAAAAACATTTTTATATTCAGTTTTTCTGCAAAAACTGTTTTATTAAACAATAATTATAATTTAAATAAGTATCAGGAAAGACCGTGTAATGTTAACAATTGAAATCTTAAAACGCCAACGACGGTACAAAGCGGATCTTGGTGTTTCCATATAATATTTAAATTATAATTTGAGTATTTTTAATGGTCATGGCTGGATCTTGGTGCCTAATAATTTTTATAGGAATTTCTTAACTCCATTATACAGCTATTTTAAACTGCGCGTCGAATAAATGTACGGACTTGTAATGCATTCATCAGCTGAGGCAGGAATAAAAATGTCACATTGATATTCAATTTTTTAAAAATTCTTAATAAAATCCTTTTGCAATACTTAAGATGCTTATAATCATCGATTTATTAAAAATTGAAGATCAGTGTGATATCTTTATTTCTGCTTTAGCTGATGATTGCGTTACAAGTCCGAAAATTTCTTCAGTGCGTAGTTTAAAACAGCTGAATAATGGAGTTAATAAATTCATATAGAAATTATTAGGCAACAAGATCCCGCCGTGACCGTTGAAGGCGCTCTCGAATTTAGTTTTATTAAATTTTTTTAAAGTGCTTCATTACCATAATGTACTATTTAATATTCTTTTTCAGAACATTAACAATCTTTTTATATGTAATTGAATTCATTATTAAATAATCTTCGATTTTTTGCAAAATAATTTTCTGTTACTTTCGTCGGTATTGCAAATCCATCGCATCGAGCTATCATGAAATTTCTTCTGCTCGAATAGATCCGTCTTTGCGATAAACAATATAGATGATATATAAATCAGAGTCGTCGATCAAATTAGGCTGTGTTCCAACGGTTAACGTTTGCCATGCCCGCGAACATTATTTATCCTTGTTTAACATTTGATAATTAAACAACAAAGATAAAATGATTTCAAGAGCGTTAAGAGTTTAGTGGAACGCAGCCTAATTCTGTTCATGTTACAAGTATGTAACATGTAAATATAAATATATGTTAGAGGATATAAACATTTTAGCTATTCGGCTTGTCATTGCTACGTCATTGTCTATGTCATTATCGAAGTTGAGTATATAAGTCTATTCAAAAATAGCAATATCTCTAGAACACGACGAACCTAACAGAGTATATTCTATACATAAAGTATGGATAGTTCTTCCTCCGTTACAAATCGGGACCGATTAAAACCGATTTTGCGCGTGAAACAAGAAAAAGTGCAAAGAACCCTTGAAACAAATGTCCTTAGTTCTCACAGTTATTATTCTTTCAAAGGCATTCCTTTTGCTGCTCCACCAGTAGGCCCATTGAGGTTTAAGGTAACTTATTTATCGAGCCTAAATAATTTTTAATTCATTTCTATTTATTGTATCTCTGTTTAAAACTATTTTACAATAATTACATTTATTTTGACGCATTACAATTATTTTTGTACATCATGAAAGCAATAATAAATAGCCTAATTTTAATTATTTTATGGCTGTTGCAAAATGTTATTTTATTTGATATTAAATCATATTTTACTGTTGTTTTAAAAATTAGGATCCCGCACCTCCTGCTTCCTGGGAAGGTGTTCGAGACGCTTCCAAATGTGGCAAAGTTAGTGCACAGTTGTATCCGTCAATACAGGCATTGCAACCATCACTTACGTCAATGGTTATCGGTAGCGAAGACTGTCTTTATCTTAATATTTATATACCGTGCAATATTTATTCATAAAAATGAAATCCATTTATGATTTTAATTCACGGTGGAGGTTATATTTTTGGTACCAGCAACGATACTTAGGACCGACCTGATTACCTTATGACAAAAGATATGTCATTTTAGTGACTATAAGCTATAGATTTGGTGCTTTGGGTAAGATTTGTGCTTTCAAGAAAACGTATCTCTTGAAGTTGCTCGAAAAATTCTTTTATCACATATTTGCGTAAGATATAGAGCTGAATACGTACATACGTCTATCGTTTACTGATATACATTTAAAATTTTTTAAGGTTTCTTTAATCTTCATCACGAAGTAGCAAACGGAAACCAAGGTTGAAGGATCAAGTTGCCACATTAAAATGGATTAAGGAATACATCGAAGTTTTTCGCGGAGATCCAAACAATATCATTGTTTTTGATGTAAATGCAGATAGCACTAGCACGCAAATCTCTTAATGTTGTCACCGTTATCTAAAGGTACGTAATATATATGTTTAATAAGCAGTAACGATGAAATAAAAATAATTCTGTTTAAAAATAAAATATTAATTTCTCTTTCTCTATCTCTTTCTTTCTTTTTTACATACACACACATGCGCGTATTATAATTTTTGCCCCTACATTAGGCTCAATACCTTCTCTCGTTAGAGCGAGCTCCCTCGGGCCTCTATACTTTTATTTTACTTGAAAATAATATTATACGTTCTACTTCAATTTGTATATTATTAAATATGTATGTCAGAATATATCTTTATTTGTTCCAAAATGCGAAAGCTTTTTGTATTCTCTCGTTGTGCGACTTTCCTATGCTTATAGCGACAGGATGCGCACGCTGTGCCATCGAAGTTTGTGAATTGTCCGAATTTGATCTTTCACTTTCCCTCTCAAACAGCCTTGCCGTACGATTTACGTGTTTCTGATTGGAAGAAATTTATCTGCACAATTATGTTTGCTCAATATGTATTCTTAAGTGTTTGTATTTTCGTCAATAATTGTGAAATTATAAGATTTATACTAATGCCATTTTATTTTTAATTTATGATAAATAATTATAAGTAGTATAGAAGCAAATTTTTAATCACATTTACACCTTTCCGCACAGGATTAGTTTTACACGAAGCTTCAGCTACGTCATTCTTTGTGACTATCTAATTAATTGTAACCGTCCGTGATAAGATTTTACACAGTGTAAACGTTTTAACTGCTAAATATATATTTAGTAATGCATTACATAATTCAATCAATGCATTAATTAAACGCACGGCATAAGACAACCGGAAAAAATCTGAGAATCAGAAGAAGCATAAACAGTACCATGGAAACATAAAGAACTAAATTAACAGCATACATATTTGCAGCATACTTCCTTTATTCATAGTATCATAACGATTAT
>NW_012026910.1:174884-175692 GCF_000956235.1 Wasmannia auropunctata | reverse complement strand
CAAAATATATATACACAATATACATTATAATATTATAATTAAATATGAATCATTTATATATATATATATATATATATATATATATATATATATACATATAATATACATATTAAATTTATTTTATTACATATATATTTTTTGTTTAATAAAACAATAATATATAATTTTACAAAAGAATTAATATATGTAAGAAACACAATATATTGGAGATATTAACACATATTTCAATCATAAACGTATATCCAGATATAATTATTAAATATTTTATTAATGAAATCGTCAAGAATAGGATAAAGATCAGATAGGATAAAAAGGATATATATAAATATAAATAAAATTTTTTAAACGTAATTTATATTTGTAGTAACATAAATACGTATGTGCTGAAACCGCTATATAATAATTGTAAACATTTATACAGCGTATATTGCACAATTTATAATTATATACTAAAACAAACGCTATTATATATCATTTCAATTAAGGTTTATAATTGGTTTATCGTTGGAAAAACATGATTATTTTTTAAAACTCTCCAATCTAATCACAACACAATTTTGTAAGATGTAGCAAATATGTATATCAAATATATTATTTTTCTCATCATTTTATTATAATGATCGAATTTTTATCAATGACTTTTCAAGTTAATTTAATATTTTTATACTAAAGAATTCTGTTTATAGTTAAATTAAATTTCTAAAAAAATCAGAAAATATATCCAAGTATACATACTGATTTGAACGAATTTTTAAACAAGTCTCAGAGAATTTTGTGTCAACAATATATATATATATATATTTATTAT
>NW_012026910.1:160314-174834 GCF_000956235.1 Wasmannia auropunctata | reverse complement strand
AATTTTTTTGTATACAAGCAAGAAAGTGATGAAAGTATGTTTATTTGACATTTTAAATACTAATGAGGTTATATTGCTGCTTACTTCGCTTATGACATGTATGTGTGTTGGAATACATGTTCAATGCAACGACAAAGACACATCTGTAGGCATACTCCCCTTGCCACCTACCCCCGCAAGTGATCTAACGAACCTCCTTAAGTGGAATGCAATTTTAATTTGAAATTTGATCGAAGTCGTTCCAACTTTCGAACGTGTCCGCTCTCGAAAACGTTCGATCCATCGATTGTACCGCCGAGTTCGACCGTCGACGCGGAAGGGAAACCATCTTTGAACCATCACTTCACGTGAACGAGAAAACCGTTCCAAAATGGCGGCGTACTTGGCAGTATTCTGTTGTACAAAATAGGTTATCGGGTGGTGCCTATACATGCGACCGATATATCGGGATCTAACGTGAAGCTAATAGCGCCGCGAGTATTATGATCGGCTCCAGATAAGATTCGTGTAACACGGCGCGTTTTAATCTCCCGTATTATCGCGCGCGCATCCGAAAGATAATGGCCGATAATGTCATCGCAGGCGACGACGAGCTCCTGAAAAACATCAAAACGCTCCTCTGGGGCTCGACCGTCAAGGAGGACGTTTTCAAGCGATGGGCGCAAGGTACGGGGTCAATCGTCTTGGATTATTATGACAGCCACGTCCCGCGCACGCGGCCACCCGTCGTGTGACATACGAATTTTATGTGTCGTGTCACGCCGGTTCAATGGCCGTTCATTAGCGACAATTGTAATCACTTCCACGAAAGACAGTCTGAAAAAAAAATTTCATTTGTTGCCTCCCCGATTATTCTATATAAAAGCCATTCACTTGACAGCGCTGTAAAATTGACTGATTTGACAACTCGACGTGGAGTACAAAGCTGAAATGTTTTACTCGTGATCCTCTTATATAATAAACACAAAACGCAACATTGCAGAGTATTGTAGAACCGAATTATAGAAATATTATAAGTATATTGCCGTATGTCCTGATTGCGTCCACATCAATTGTCTATCTGTTGTACAGGCTTCTACTTCAGCACAGATGAACCTACTGCGCTTGTACAGAGAGAAGGAGGGCCTTGCGCTGTGATAGCCGCGGTTCAAGCATTTATTTTGAAGCAGTTACTGCTGGAGAGCGATGTCATAACTTGGAAGGCCATCAAGGCCGAAAAATGTGATCAGCTGCTTGTGAAAGCCATGACCGAAATTATAAATCAGGCCGCCGATATTCAGGATCCTAAGTTTGCAGTAGTACATGCCAGTGATTCCAATGGCTTTGTGTCCGGCAAAGAGGGGACTGATTCTAAATCAACCGAGCCAACGGTAAATCCAGCTCAAGAAAATATTAGCGAAGGTAATCGAATTAATGAAACGCAGATCACGAAACAAGCGTCATTAGAATCGGAAGCTTTTCATTCTCAACTAAGGTACGTTTGCCCTGGAGCAGATAACGTTTCTTGCGAAAGAATTATTCGATGCTTCTTTTCTGTTGTAACTAATTGATATTTTGTCGATTATGCTAGGATATTTACTACAAGTAGCATCGATGACGTAGAGGACTTTTTCACGGAACGAATTGGGATGTTAAAAGACCAGTATGGTATATTGCTGCTACTTTATACGGTAATGTGTACAAAAGGAGTTTCGGAAATATGCTCTGAAATGTCGGACCCCACAGAACCCATGATCGATTCTACCTACGGATATGGAAGCCAAAGTTTAATAAATTTAATGCTTACCGGCCGGGCAGTTAGTCACGTCTGGGATCATGATCAAGATATTAGTGGATTAAGTGAGTTGAGCTTTCTTTTTCTTTAAATTTAACGGCTGTCTCTATTCTATATCAGGATTGCCACAAAACTGGAAATCAGGGGAAAGTCAGGGAATTTTACAAAATTTTCTGAAAAATTGAAATTCTTAGCTTTCAAGAAGTTTAATATATTATACACTTATACAGTTTTGTCAGCTAGTATAAACTCTTTTTAATAGAAATTTTAAATGCTTCACTAAGAGCATTAACATTTTCAATTCTTCTACTTTTTATCGAAATTATAATTTTTTTTAAACTGTTTTTTTAACTTGTAAGTTTTTCTTGTGTCAGTTGTAAACATATTAATAAAATTAAAATTAACTTTATATTTTTGTAATTCTTTTAAGTTTGGAAATCTTTGTATAATAGCAAGTCAGAGATTCTAATAAATAGGATTTAGTTTTTATCAAAAAGAATCTATATTTACATGTTTCTTGCATTGTAAGTAGAGGAAAAGAAATGTACGCATACATAAAAGAAAAAGATAAAGGAATACTAACAACTTAACAATTAAATGCAAGCAATGTCAACAACAATAACCGTAATTTATATTGCTATGTTAATTTGTTCTCTCAACAAAATATTTAACGGTTTCCAAATAGTTTTCAAATCAAACGAACATACAAAAAAATTTTTTAACATTGAAAGTCAAGGAAAATCATGAAATTTTGTCTGGAAATCTGGAAAAAGACATCCAATTTTAGAATGAAAAACTTATGGCAACCCTGTATTGTATGTTTTAATGTGACGTACTAGATTGTACTTTCTGTATCAACATGTTACATTTTTTTACAGAATTACGCGGAATTGATAAACAGAATACAGTGGGATTCCTCACTCTGCTGGAGCATTTACGGTATTGCGAAGTGGGAACCTTTTTAAAATCACCATCGCATCCGATCTGGGTGCTGGGATCGGACACGCATTTAACTGTACTCTTCTCTACGGAGAAGCGTCTTGTGAGCCCAGAGACACCGTCGGAACAAGCGCGAAGAATTTTCAAACGCTTTGATCCGGAAGGGAATAACTTTATCGCGGCGAATCTACTGCAGGACGTACTGGCGGAATTAGGACTGGTAGCCGACGCGGAGTAGTATGTATTTGCTTTTTCATAATGTTTTTATACAGTGTATACATATTGTATTGCGTTAATAAACGCATGTAATATCGCTTATATTAAAGAGTGACCCTAAAAAAGGTTGTTTTTTCGCTCGTTTTTTGGGCCCTCGATTTTTGGGACTAAACTGTGTGCCAAATGTATCCTATAATGAGACAATCACAGAGATGTTTTATTTTCAGATGACAATTATTATCGGAGTTGGAGAGGAGCGAGGTGAAATCAAAGTTCATTTCTCTGATCGACACGCTAAAAGTTTCCTGCAAAAGGAAAGTGGTTTCCCATAGATTTTGGAGAACTGAAAACTATGTTGCTCTCAAAATTCGTCTATCACATCACATTTTGGAGAAAAATGGAGTTAAATCCTTTAAAAAAATGCATTTTTTGCAATTTTTGAATAATTGCAGCGGACGAACTTGATGTACTAAAAACTTCTAAAAATTCTTTAATGAAAGCTTAAATATTGTAGTCAAGTCGAAGTATCTATAATTATTACGAAACTATTTACTTGCATCAGGTTCCTTCGCTGCGATTTTTCAAAAATTGCGAAAAACGCGTTTTTTTTAAGGAATTCAATCCCATTTTTCGCAAAAATGTCACGTGATAGACAAATTCTGAGAACAGCATAATTTTCAGCATCCCAAAATCTACAGGAAACCATTGTCCTTTTGCAGGAAATTTTTAGCATGTCGATTAGTAAAATGAACTTTTATTCCACCTTCCTCCCTTCCAACTCCGATAACAATTATCACCTCAACTTGAAATTTCTCTGTAATTAATGTCTCATTATAGGGTACCATTTGGTACGCAATTCAGTCCCAAAATCGAGGGCCCAAAAAACGAGCGATTTTTAGGGTAATTCTTTGATTGTTTTAATTTCGACTGTCAAGATAGTTTTAGCAAATTTTATATCGAAATGTTCTAGTGTCGATATTATGAGGAAGAAGCTGGACAGTGAAAATTTAGGGATAATACTTCTCGCATCGTTTATGGACGAATTCTTTCCCGAGGAGCCACGCATGTGCCCAGACATGTTCGTCTTGTATCACTACAATGGTCTACAGCGTAGCAATCCGGAAAACAGAGTGAAATATCACAAAGGACAGGCGGTATTGCTTGAGTGCACCGTGAAATGTATCATGGACAGCAATCCTATGCTGACGGTCCTACAAACGAAGTGGCCAAGGATCGAGATACAGTGGGACATAGGACGAAATCCTAGTTTAAATTAGAATTTATAAAACTGTAATATATATGTATACAACGGAGCTGACTACACATAGAGTGACCTGACCGAGCGCTTCTATAGGAATAACGTTGAGAGGATTACCACTTTTAAGATCGTAGTCTAGTCAAATCGGCCATTTTCTGATTTACATTGGTGAATACCGCGAGGGATATTCATATTGAGGGATATCTGCCAATAAAGGGAATATCGTTTCCACGGAAGTAATATTGTAGTATTCGTGACGCATGGTCAGTATGAAAATCTACTAAGGATATCTACAATTCATGTCAAAGTATTGCACCACACTGACTGTGTCGACGAGATTTAAAGTAATTTATTTTTATTGAATGTTTTCATCGAATAATATTATCAGACACATAATCTATAGTTCTAATATTTCTCAAGAGAGCATCTTAACGAAATTTTCTCAGCACAATAGGATTTAACTGTGGTCGATTACAAGTAATTTACAATAACACAAGGTCAAAAGCATCCTGCTCACTCGTTTACTTCGTAATAAATATTTTTGTTAACAAAAATATTAAATTCTACGTTGGTTTCAATAAAATTCATTTTGTTTGTATATTGTATAGATAAAATGTTACTAAGTATTATATGACATGGCATATATTACTTTGAAACTTTCCGTGCATTATTTCGCTATTCTTGCCATAAAAATGATTTGGCTCAAAGCAATGTTTCAAAAAGCGCCGTTTTAATAAAACTATGTAAATTTAATTTCAAGTTCCCTTTCCCGATGTAATAAAAATCAGAGCTGTATATTCCCTGAAAATCGATGTGCAAGGTAAAATGCGCGCACTTTTGGAATATTACTTACTACACGGTAATTTTAATAAATATTTGGTCAATGTTCATTTTATATGACTTTTGCATAACTGCAGTTACAGTGTTAAATAATAAACTTACTACTTTTGAGAAATAATTATCGTAATATGTTTTTATCGCTCTGTATTAAAATCCTATGAAAAATTCTTAAACAATTCCAGATTGTAGATTCTACTATTTTACTACTCTTTAAAATTACACAAACATTACTTCAAAGTATTGACAGTAAAAATACAAACTTATTTCAATTTATTGCTGCATTGATTATTTATGAATATGCGTTTATTATTTTATTTACATCATGAATCAGACATTACATTATCTATAAAATTAGTAGATAATATTTAATGCTATTTGCTATAACGGTGTACTATTACATTGTTATTAAAAAAACATTGATTTACTAATTTTTGAATTATATGTACATTTTCAATCACTTGCATCATCAACTCGATTGTCGTCTCCGCCACTGACCGCGGAACTTTCGGAATTGGATTCTTCATCTGAATCTTTAAGAACTTTTCCTTTAATATTCTTTTTAGGTCTGTGTGTCTCAATGTCTGAGCCATCCTCATCCGAAGAATAAATATTTGATGCTGAAACAAAGTTTTTTTCGAATCACAAACGGTGAAAGTAGAGGAATGGGTTAACGTAACATAATCTATGTATAAAAGAACAAAAAGAGAATAGATCTTGAAGTTAAATATACTACATTTTAGTATAACGTAAAAAGTATTAAGACGATCTTTTTTCGATCTTTATAAAAAAAAAAACACCGACTATTTAGTACAATGTAAAGAATATTAAGACAACACGTTTTAATGTAATGAATATCAAGTAACCTTTAGAAGGAATCACTGCGGCTCCTTTCTTATATTTATTTTTTATGGCTGCTAATGAAATTGCACCCTCGTCATCAGAACCATCATCGTGATAAGCGTCATTACTGTACGCTCCTGCAGTGCGGTTAGTATTTCTGATACCACCAGTACTTTTCTTCGTTTTGTTTTGAACTCGCATTGCCATACGTAGCTTCTCTTCCTCTTTCTAAAAAAAAATAATTAGAAATTGGAATGCAGTAATAATAAATTTTTAACGTAACATGTATATTAGAAATTAGTGTGATGGCGCATGGCGCTCCGTGAGCGAGCACATTGACTTGTAATTGACGGTTCCGAACAGAAAAATCTTGAAAAATTTTGACAGAAAAATCTTCACATACGCCTTGATTTTACGAGGTTTATTAGAAAATTAAAGGTGTAAAAAGATGGATCGTAAAATGTTACGAAAATGTGAAGATTCACGTTAAATATTTTGTGACACAAACTTTTCGATGTACAACGATGCGAATTTATATTTCAACATCCGGTGAAACAAACTGATTTCGTAACGTGTAGAAAGGTCGAAAGAGTTATATCGCACATAATACGAAAAAGCACGCGAAAGCATATATTAGAAATTATAATACAGCGTACCTTTATCATCTCATATCTGTTCTGGTCTGGGTTCATTCCAACTTGAGAAAGAACTTTAATGCCAGAGGTCTTTTGCGACCTGTCGGCCAGAGACATGGTCATCTTCCTGTGCGTGAACGATTCAGTGGAATGTGGCCGGAATGTCAATTTCGTTCGAAATACTGCCTGACCCTGCAGACCGGTACCCTGGCGAATATAGAGGTGGTTGTGATCGCCCTGTAACGGCTGTTTGTACACGTCGAAAATCTCTGAACCCAGATGCAACGACATACTGCCGTCCGACCACTTCACGAATCTCGCGTTACTCTGCTTCACCATTTTGCCGTCGTCACTAAACGTGTCCTTCCATCTCAACGTATTCTCCACCTTGAGCTTCAGTCGAGCGCGGCCCTCCTCGTCCAGAGTCTCCTCCTCGTCGATCTCATCCTCGTAGGTCTCGTGATCGAACGGCCTCGTTTCGACCGACAGGAAATTCGGTAACTTCACAAAGTGAATCTCGCGTCCTAGATCGGTAGTAATTTTCGGGATTTCTACGTCAATTCGAGTTTCCGGAGGTAGCTCCGGCTCTTCTTCCTTATCTTTATTCTCCTCCTGTACAGAGAATACATTTGATGTTAAAATATCCACGGTCAAAGTCAAGTTGCACTTAGCCTGCCACGTATAAAAAATAAATGACATCCCTGTTTAAAAGATCCGATATAATTAGATAAAAAACCTATACAATTCTATCGTGTTTTCGTAAATATCTGATTGTTATCTTTTTTAACTCTATTTAGTATATAATTTAAAAGTCATCTTTAAGTGATGTTTATCTCCGACTATATTTAGTCAAAATTGATATTATCGTACAACGTTTTCAATTTATGTATGATTTGTTATGTAATATTTTAATTTTAGAGATTTTGTGTCTTTCATATATAAGTAATATTAATATTTCTTATACAAATATAATAAAATATGTAACAAATCATAATTTTTAGTTAGATAAATTATATTAAAAAAAACATACGCGGTCAGATTTGTATTTAATATTTAAGATATAATATTAAAAAACAATAGAAATAGATAACTTCTCTATAGTAGCTCAAATATCCGATTGAAATAATAAGTTTACTATAAAATTAGATAAAATTTCAATAAAGTTTAATCTATAATATTCTATAAAGTATAAAGTTAAATCTATGTTATTATCTATGTTAAATCTATGTTATTTATCACAATCTATCGGATATTTTAAGTAGGGATTCTAAGGTCACAAAAAAAAAGGTAAATACTTATTCGCTTCTCGTCCGATTAACTTACGTCCTCAATAACAGTTTGATGGCTCGGACCTTCTCCACCGCTCTCGGATCTGCCGCGGCTGTGACTTCTACTCCTACTCCTACTCCTGCTTCTGCTCCTGCTTCTGCTTCTGCTTTTACTTCTGCTACGACTTTTGCTTCTACTCCTGCTCCGACTGCGACTCCGTTCCTTTTCTTTCTCCCCTTCCTTCTTATCCTTTTCGTCGTCCGTACTGATGTCACTTGCGTCGCCGAATAACGCGTCCGCAGTCGGAGCGACGCTATTTTCCTTGTCGGCTGTCTCATTTTCAGAATCTGAGTTTATAATCTTTTTAATTCGCTTCACAACTTGTTTTTCTGCATCTGAATCGGAGCTGCTGCGTTGCCGTTTGCTTATCTGTTCTTCTTCGTCGCTCTCGTCGGATTTTGGACTTCGATCTAGAAAAAAAATATATTTCAACGTTATAGACGGTACAATTAATTACACAATATAAATAGTAATTTACTAGAAAGCAACACATTCTGAATATTGCAAATAATAAAATAGAGCCACACAAACCTGCCTGTTTGAAGGATTTGTTTGATTCATTATCGCTTTTATCGTTTTTGGGACTTTTGGATCCCGACCTCTTGTCAGACTTTTCAGAAGCCGCTCTCTTCGTCGATTCGTCGAACTTCCTCGAAGAAGCGGAAGAATTCGACCGCCTTTCCGTCGGGCTCGCTGAACCCGCTGACTTGTTGCTCCTTTGGGAAGATACGCTTCGAGACCTACGACTCTTCGGGGAATAACCGGAGGCGTTGGACGCGGGGGAGGCCGGGGTCTTGGACTTCCTCTCCACCGATCTCGAGCGCGCGGATCTCGAACTGACGGGTGACTTCGGACTCGCGGAGCGTACGCTGCCGCGCGGGGACGGCGAGCG
The DNA here is from genome assembly GCF_000956235.1 of Wasmannia auropunctata. Lineage (NCBI taxonomy): Eukaryota > Metazoa > Arthropoda > Insecta > Hymenoptera > Formicidae > Wasmannia > Wasmannia auropunctata. The sequence continues at coordinate 166,111 of NW_012026910.1, read as the reverse complement.
CGATCGAGGGGACTTGGGCGAGTCCGCCGAGCTGCGAGAGGCCGCCGACTTCGGCGTGCCGCTCCTGGACCGCGGAGACGCGGATTTCCCACTCCTGGATCGCGGAGACGCGGATTTCCCACTCCTGGACCGCGGGGAGGCGGATTTCCCACTCCTGGACCGCGGGGAGGCGGATTTTCCACTCCTGGACCGCGGGGAGGCGGATTTTCCACTCCTGGACCGCGGGGAGGCGGACTTCTCGCTCCTGGACCTCGGCGTGCCGGACTTCTCGCTCTGAACGGAACCGACGCTCGAACGCCTCGAGCCAGATCCGGCCGGTGACGACGGGCTCTCCGATCTGCGACTGCCGTCCAGCTTGTTCGACCCGACCGGACTCTGGCTGGTGGACCTCGAGCCCCTCGAGGCGCGGCTGCCGCTGGCGTTCGACGCGGGCGAGGCCGGCGCTCCGTTCTCGTCCTCGGAGTGCTCGCTCCTGGCATTGCTCGTTTGCACCGGCGCCTGCGACGCTCGGCTACCGCTGCGGCTCGAGCCCCTCGAGGACGCGGAGGCGTTATCGGACTCCGAGCCTGAAGCAAAGTCAGCGAAATCAGCGAGTGTGTCGCCCGCGAAAACATAACCTCAAGTAGAGCATCGATAAAGCTGTTTTGCTTAATTATTGCGAACGCATTAAGATGTATTGATATGAAATCGCAGGATCTGCGAAAGAACGGTAGAAATGACACGTCGGTCGATATTACGTACCAGAATCGCCGCTGGAATCGCGCAAAATCTCTCGCATCGGTGACATGTGTTTTGAGGTTCGTAACAGAGCCGTTTCAAAATAAGTTTTTCACAGCCGAAAGAGAAACGGCTCGCGTGCAGGTTTCAGCAATGCATACTGCACGGAAAGAACGTTGCAGCAGCTAATCACTTTTCGTATTTTTTAATTTTTTATTTAGAAGAGATGAGAGGCTGTAGATTTACACACGTTCCTTACGCTTCTTTATTCTTCTTTAATGGCACCTGCCCTTCACCAAGAGATAATGCGGTCAGTATCTTTGTGTAAAATGTTACCCAGCAAAATGAAAGACTGTGGTGAAAACCAATAGTCAAATTCAGCAAATGTGGAAAACGTGTATAGCTAAAAATATTCAAGTGTGAACACAAAGACTGGGTTGGTTCTGTTAAATTACGTTAAACTACTTGCCGCGCCAGTCGGCGATCTCATACATTTCTTGGCCTTGCAGCTAACTTTCTTAAATGTCTAGTTCCTTCTCTTTTTCTCCAACGTCTAATTATATAATTATTTCACTTTAAGTGTAGAAAGTGCAGTGCAGCTACGAAGCATTCGGCATTATATTTTTTTGTCGATAAATTTTAAAATGCCCATTATTTTATTATAAAAGTTATATATATATATATATATATATATTTCTAGAATTTACAGAATTCTGATATATATTATTAAATTATATTATGTATAGCTGTTAGAAGCGCAAATACTGAATCTATCATACTTTAAAACTATAGCGAATTCAATACGGATTGCCAACAATCCTATGTCAATACGTTGTCTGTCACAAGATCAGTATAAGAAAATTCAAGTAATTTTTAAGTAAAAAGCAATTCGACATAATATGCATATATAATTATTAGTTAAATTTAATTTCGTACATGTTTGTAACTAAGATCGGCAGATGAAACTTAATGGAGGTAGTAATTAAAGTCAAAGTATTTGATAATTATGACCGAAGAATTATTTAAATATATCCTTGTCAAATTGCTTTCTGTTTTTCGCTAAGCTGTATATATATAATCGCAAATGTATACATTCTCAAAAATTGCTAGAAAGACATATACTAACAATCGGCTGTGCAATAACATTACAAGTGTAAAATATTGAATCATTGATGCCTATAAATTTATTTGTAATTTTTTTTTAATTGCAATGAAAAAAATCGTTATCACGAAATAAATTGGACCCGCAAGTCTTGTTCTACGGAATTATATATAAATACGCATGATATAATCATCTCATCTATGTTACCTATGCAATAGTACTTACAAGTACTAGGCTTTCATTTTACTTGTTATAAATAACTGAGTATTCAGAATGACAGTCACCCTAATATTTCATAGTATGTACTATAGTTTGCCTGAAAAGCTGAAGATCATACGCACATACATTACATTATTTTCTTTTTATAGACAACTTTTAACAATCCTTTAAATAGTTTTACAACCAATATATACGTTTGTTTCGAGAGACTGGAAATTATATGACAAAACAGAAAGAGGCTTCTTTATGTATATTTTCACTCAAGTTGAATTAATAAAAATTAAAACTTCATTTACTCTGCATAGCAACCGTTCAGCATGCAATTTGAAATTTGCATGAAACGAACGCTAGAGTCGTTCAATACATATGGTGTGTGGATCTCGTAATATGATTTACTCCGAGTGTATAAAGATATCGCATACGTAATTGCATTTTATAACAAATTCTCATTATACACCCAAAGGCAATTATACACATGTGTAAATATAATATATATATATATCTATCTACAACACGCAAAACTTATATTTTTAGTTTACATGTTTTATGTATTATGCTTGCAGTTCTTGTAGTCTTCTACACGAGGGTGTTTCGAGATTTTTAGCTTTCAAGAACAGATCTTGATCTCCCAAATTACGGGCTTTCCACATTATACCTTCTCCTATTAGATTACACAGAATATAAGTTTGAAATATGTTCTGAATGTTTACAAGTTTATGTTATAGTATTATATAGCACTACATATATAGTATTATATAGCGCTTTAAAGCACAATATTTTTACATTATATAACACTACATAGCAGCATTCAGGAAAAATATGATAAATACATTAAGAAAGGTAAACGAAGCAAATATACATACTGTAATTTTTCTCCCTGGCGCAGGTCTGCCTCAAGTTACTCACGTACTCCTCTTCAATTGAAATTTCTAGCCTACGTAAGCTGCCTTGATATTCACTATGAAAATTCTCCTTAACATAATATGGCACTTTCAAAACCTGAGTTGTTCTCGCCACAGAATATTTCCTACAAGCAAGGAGATCATTACGTATTCTTACGAAAATTTTCACCGGCACTCGGAATGAATTATTCATCGGTTATACTTACGAACTTGCATGCAGGCTATATACTGGGTCGGATATGAAAAAACTGCTCATCATGGTTAATAATATTAGTAACAGAACTGGTAACATCTGAAGAAATGTGGTGTATCCGTTTGCTTGCTGAAAATACGTTACATCGTGATTAAAAAGAAAAAAAAGAGAGAAAGAACAGTACTTCGAAATTGTGCGTCGAAACAACGCCAAATGTCTTTCTGCTCTACCTGAGAATGAGCATGTTGCGCTTGCGCCTCTGATTGCCGCATCCATCTTCCACCTGGCCGACGCATATAGAATTCTTGTTGCCCGAAGCCGACGCCGAAGAACATGTTGAATAATTCTTCGGCCGTGATATCGGCTGAAGAAGAGAAATTACAGATTATGTTTTTATGAATATATAAACTTGTATGATGCACACACATTTCTCTTAATACTCTTTTACCTTCGAATCCACGAGTATAGTTGTAATGCGTATGGCCTTGGCGGCTGTGTGCATTCTGCATTCGTTCTTCTTCGGGACCATACATGTCGTACTGCTTCCGTTTCTCCGTGTCGGTAAGAATAGCAACCGCATTGCCAATAGCTATAAAAAAATCAATTTTTCGTGTAAAATGTAGATATATTCACAACAACTCTAATTTCTCTTTTTTCCCTCGCTATCTTAATGTACCTTTAAAAGCCTCGGCAGCACCTGGTGCTTTGTTTTTGTCAGGATGTAATTGAAGCGCTAATTTCTTGTAAGCCTTCTTAATGTCGCTGTCTGTAGCGTCTTTGCTGACACCTAGGATCTCATAATAATCCTTGCATTTCCTTATCCTATAATAATAACATTTTTATAAAAACAAACATTTGTACAAAATAATTAAACAAATAATAACAAATATTAATTGAAAATGTCAAATACAGATCAATAAACGTGATTAAAAGCAAATATATATTCCATAAATATCATAATTGTTCTCGAGTAATTAAAATGATCCTGAAATACCTACCTCTTTATATGCTCCAACTGTTCTTTCGAATACTCAGAATTACTCTGGGAATGTGTTCCGTCTTTAGTTACATTCTGCCGCTTTCTAACGTTAGGCTCAGCCGACTCCGACTTCTGGTTCTGCTTCGAGAGTAGAGCCACTTCCGCCAGCAAATCTATAAATGCAAAATTTGAGTCCTGTAAACATTAGGTATTACTCTGACGAACAGAAGGAAGCCGTGTGCGCCCTCGTAAAATAAAGTGTTTTATTCCGCCTGAATATACGTGGTTGACGCCAAAAGAATCAACAACGGTCCGTCGTGTGGCACGGCGTGACACGCGAAGAGGGAAGAGTCTCGCGGGGACGCTACGCTCGACAAATCGTATACCGATACGGAGTATCTCACTGAGTGCGGCCTCACGTACCCTCGGCCTTCTTCGTCGGATAGAGCTTCTGGGCCTTGCGAGCGAATTTCTCGGCCTCGTCGTACTTTCTCTCGCGCATAAACCGCTCCGCGAGCTCCATGCATCGCTCCGCCTCGTCCTTGTTGCTGTCCATCTCGGCCCGTCGCTGGCGAGGCTGGTTTCCCTCGCGAGTTCACCGGGATTCAGAGTCACAGTGACGGAGCAGAATGGTAAATAGATTGCGAGGCGTGTGACACCCTCTCAGTCCCGACACTCCACCATAATATAATAATTCAGTTACGTCACAAGCATCGTCACGACAGCTGAGCGAGTTGGATGCAGACGACGCGATGCGAACGGGATTGCGATTACGGGCGTGCGAACGCCATTAAATCCGTTGCCCAGTCGCTCCCTCGCCAATACGAGTCCCGTTGTCGCGCGAACGAGGAGCGATTTCGTAGCGATTTATGAATTATGAGATCGCGTGATGATCGTCATCGATTCGGAAAATTCGGATGCTCCGCGAGAGCGATCGACCCTTCTGAATCACTAATCCAGGAATGTCGTGCGTTGTCAGTACTTGTTGAACGCGGATTGGCTGCCGAGCGAGGTATCTTCGATGGCCGCGGGTCTGTTCGATCCATTTGCACTTTCTGCACTCGGCTCTTTCGCTCTTTCTTTTTTTGCGACGTCCGAGTGCATACGTTTATCTCGTTTTAGCTACAAAAAGTGCTGTGAAGTGCAAATGAAACAAATAGATCTCTCGTAGATTGAGAACCAGAGAAGATAGACGAAAGTATAGAAGCACCAACGACATATATAATAGACCGAACATTCCTATGCTTTTGCTGTGGAGGGGGGGTGAAGCCAAAAGTTGGCAGCATACGACTGAGAGAGATAGTGCAATTTAAGGGGAATACTCTCTCTTTTATCTTACTGCAAGATGACGCTGGTGTCAATTGACAGCTGTTGACAGAGAGGATCCTGAGAGCGGTCATGCCCGCGATTTAGATGCAAGTATGCAACCGGAAATTGAGGCGCTGGTTTCAGCGTCTCTAAAAAGTGGATTGAACTACTAATTAGAGAGACTAATGAGACGCGTTGAACGGAAAGACAACATCTACTTTCCAGAGGGGCTGAAACCAGATCATCGTCAGTTGCACGGATATGACCGCTCTGGTAGCTTAGAGTCCTAGATTATCAGAGAAGCGCGACCGGTGTTACGAGTCCTGATTGGACACGCAAATGGCCAAACATAAGATTGATTTATCGCTATTATAAAT
>NW_012026910.1:152285-160294 GCF_000956235.1 Wasmannia auropunctata | reverse complement strand
ATCTATTTCTCGTTATAATTTGAAAACTAAGCTTCGGACAAAATTTTTGTAAAGGAAAAAGCATCTTGAAGAATTGAATCTTGAAGAATCTTGAAAAATTGAGTCAAGAATACGTCTTTACAAGGACACCGGGGTTGTTCTGAATCAATTAACAATATCAGTGAACGACGGCCATATAACAGTCAGATTATGTTCAAAAGCAAGGGTAGTTCCTTTAAAGAAACAGTCCATATCAAGATTAGAGCTATGTAGCACATTTGTTAACTAAATTAATTGATAATGTAAAACAGGCAATTCATGTAAAGATTCATGGTATACACGCGTGGTCGGATTCCATGGTCGTGCTGTACTGACTGCGTAAAGGCATATCTCGCTGGAAGCCATTTATAGCCAATCGCGTGAGCGAAATCACCGTAATTTTACCTGCTACTCAATGGTAGAGTCCTAGATTATCAGTGTCTCGCGACCGGTGTTCGAGTCCTGATTGGACACGCAAATGGCCAATCATAAGATTGATTTATCGCTATTATAAATGGCTGTCGAATAAATCAAACTTATGATTGGCCATTCGACGCCATTTTTAATATTTTCTAGTACTTTTGCGATACTGCCATAAGCCGGTCGCGCTTCTCTGATAATCTAGGACTCTATGGTAGCCGACAGTTTCTACTTTCTGCTTTTTTTGCTACCAGCGTGAGTTCTGCTTTTCTGTTTTCCGCCTTTCTGTCAAGGTGTGAATTCGCCCTTAGGCTGCGTTCCCACTGAGCGCGTCACGCGTCGCGTCATCCGAATTGACCAATCAAAACATTCCATTTTATTGCGTAACTTGCCGTGCATCCGAGGTTTCATACCAAGAAAAATTCTTTTATCTCTAGAATGTCGAATAATCTAATTGATGCGTCTTGCAAGAAGTTGCGCGGCAAATCATGCAACAAAATGGAATATTTTAGTCAATTAATCGTGACGCGACGGACGACGCGACGCGTGACGCGTTCAGTGGGAACACAGCCTTACAGTTTCAAAACGACAGTCTTGTCCTCTCGAGAATTCTCGATTGTGATTGGCGGATTCGCTTGCAGCTTTCACTCTACTCGCAGAAGAAAAACCATTGCGATCCAACGATCGCCCTTCTAGAAAATATTTTATCGGCGTCGCGTGTTCGTCCATGTTGATCTTTCACTTCGCGTGTTGCTAGAGAAGCGTGAATAGGCGCGATGGTGAGTTTTTACGCATGTTCTTTGCATATCCATTTACTTCCTTGCGATCCCATCCTCTTGCGCGTGAAAACGCTTAAAAATCATATCCGCAGACTCTGATTTTGTTTTGTATGTGTTTCAGTCGGCCCACAAGACGTTCATTATCAAGCGAAAGCTTGCGAAAAAGTTGAAGCAAAACAGACCGATTCCCCAATGGGTGAGAATGCGGACCGGCAATACTATCCGGTAAGTTCGAGCACAACACCTAACGAATATATTTTAAGTTCTTACATAGCGTAATATCTGAGATGAATATCATGTTTTAATTCCATGTACTGACATACGAACATTGTTTTTATATAATTGCATATAATTGCGCAAACGTTGCTGTAGCATGTGTTATCAAAACAAATTTAATTATTAATCTTACCTGTCGGTTCCTATTTATATTTCCATCAATGTATTTATTTACTTCTGAAACTATAGTAGCTGTGTTTTGATGTACTGCAGATATATACTGAAGATTCATATATCATTTTAATTCCATGTATTGAGATAGGAACATTGTTTTCATATAATTGCATATAATTGCGCAAACTTTGCTGTGTATTAAAACAAATTTATTAATCTTATCTGTAGGTCCCTATTTATATTTCCATCAGTAAATGTATTTATTTACTTCTGAAACTCTGTAGTAACTGTATTTTGATGTACTGCCGATATACTGAAAATCTGTAGTACATGTGAACTGTAGATTTTCAGTATTGGCAGTGTGTATATAAATATGGCTATTACATGTAATATAAATCGTGGTGTGAGAATATTTGGTGAAATATAGCGAATAATGGCGTGGCTTGAAATTTCGACCCATTATTTGTTTCCCACGCGCATATTTTATGTAAATGTATTTGATAATTAAAACATACATATTACATAGATATATTAGACTTATAGTCTCGACAATATTCAATTTGCATATTAGGGAAAACTGATTAGTTCACTGCTTCCTACTATTTTTGAACAACTGAGCATCCACTGGAATGTTTCACCTTCTATTCTTTACACTGTGATACAAATTATATACTAAGCATGTATTTATCAATAAGTACAAATAGTTTATAATCACAATTAGGAGCGAAAAAATAAAACATCAGTTGTGAATAAGATTTAATAAGAATCTCAGATGTTTCTTTTGTTTAATGTTACCTTATGATTTTTATATTGTTTCATGAAGATAAATTATCATTACTTTTTTATTTTGGATGTAGCATATGAGACTATTTTATAATATTAAAGAAATAGAAATATTTCAATTCTTGCTAATTGCTTTTGATAAGTGTCTGTGAAACTGCAAACGTAGCAATATTGCAGCAATTGTAATATTTTAGATACGATACATTGCATCTAAAATATCCATATTACATTACTGTGATAACTATGAATGTTAGAGATTTTAAAGTTAAAGCTATAATTTTTCATGTATTTGCTTTCAGGTACAATGCAAAGAGGCGTCACTGGAGGAGAACTAAACTAAAGTTGTAGATCACGTAACTCTATACTTGATAAATACAGATGATTGCAGATGATAAATAATAAAGATATCGCTTCTATGTAAGGAATTGAATTTCTCATTTTCTTCTATTCCTACATGACTACATACAATATCTGTACCTATACAATACACATCTTACAATATCATCGTACTAATGTACGATTTAAAATAAAACAAATGTTACAACTTTAAAGAGCTTCATATCTCTGATGAGTTACTGTGAGAGTGAGATAAATGCTAAAAGATAGGATGTATCTTTGAGATATATAATTTGTATTGTGGCTTTCATTCGGTATATATTTACAGTATTACAATTACATTCGTATAATATTACAGAGAATTCGGTACTTTACGCATATGCATCTTTTGCAACCAGTCGTTCAACAATTCCTCGCCGGTCTTGGGATACGGCAGGTAATAATGCTTAGGTGGCGGTCCTTCTTCCAAGCGTACGAAATAATGGCAATACCTGTAGTGCACGAGTCCCGCCCTTGCCCTGGCATGTCGCCGTATTCCCTTTATAACAATACCTTTCGTACTGAACGATTCCGCTGGGAAAAAAAAACAGTATTTTCTCAATGTTAATTCTCAATGTTCGAATCGAATTGGAAGACTTGGAAAATGCAGATATGCAAAACAGTCTCAGATATTGATATATCAGACAACAAAAAAATACTCACCGACCCACAGATTACTTTTAAATTCAACGTTGTGCTCCTCCACGGCCAAGCGCTGAGCTTCCAATATAACTTCCTTCGCAATCTCAGCGCCCTTCTTGTACATAAAACTCAATTGCTTTACAGCCTCGTCCACGGACATTCCTCGCACAAAGCCCGCGATGTACCACATCTTCTTCGGACTGTACTTTATATTAGCTTTCATATGGCATACATACTGAAAAGCAAGTGCATAAACAAAGTGTGATCAAAATAACTTTATAACTAATATTTAATAAAACATACACAAAGTAACTTACAGCAGGTCTTCTTTCTTCACCTGGCTGTTGAGGTGGAAATACAGTCTCATTGTACTTCAGAAACCCCTTCGGGGCTTCGTATTTACCCAAATTGGCTTCGCATATCGAAGAAGTATGAAAGTTACATATTGGCGCAAGATTTGTCGCGCTTGATAATACATTCGTCCTGTTTACAACGGATCTGCCATACGACGCTAGATGCTTAACACACTGACGGATACTCTGCATGTTCTGCAAGTATGAAAATTCGCCCTCTATTAATTTCTATAAAGCATAAATTATAAACGAATGGCGATAAAACTATTACAATATATTTTAGTTGATACAATGAAAATGTAACAAATTTCTGATAAAACTCATATGCATTAATAAATAACTCGAATTTTGCGAAGTGACGTTCTTCTGCAAAGAAGTGCTTGTACGATATAACCTATAATATTCATTTATTAAATTGAATCATAGACATTAAGACATGTACTTGCCGTGGATAAAATACTTTTGCACGAAAGAAATTTTTAATTCGCGAACGTATCTAGCCTGTGTTAGTTTCGTATTAATTGCTTTAGTTCGTGAAAATAAATTGATTTCAGCACGCACATATGAATTATGAACCGACACCATGCATCGTTCAACCACGTTCAACACTAACCTCAACACCACTAAATACAACCAAACACAATAATAGAGAAATGAACACAAATAAACGCTCGCTGTGTTCTTTATAGCTTATATTTTCTATATTTAAAATGAAATAGGCGTTATTAGGAGAACTAACATTTAATTTTATAATTACTGTATATAAATTTAATTTAATGTATATATAATTTGAATTATACGTATACGTAAATATAGACATTAAAGAGAAAGGGAAAATAAAAAGAAACATATACAATTTATAATATCTGCAAGAACAAATCTTGAATGACTTCGATTAAATTGCAATTAACTTTTAATGGTGATTAATTTATCAAATAATATTATTTTATAAACTTGAATAGAATTATTAATTTTTCATTGTTTAACTTCTGTGAAAAAAATCAGAAATAATGAATTGTACAGCTAGAAATTTTGCTTTAGGCAATTTCATCAATTGAATAAAACGCCAATTAAATTAATCGGAATTTATAGTCATTCTAAATATGTGCAAAAATTAATTTTTTACATTAAAGATTGTTACATTTAAAATGCGGCAAATAATAAATTGATTTTTGTTAAAACTGTCATAAAAATTTTAATCTATTCCAGTATTATAGTACAATATATATAGTAACAAAAATAATCATTTGAAATACAAATGTTTGTATCATCTGAGCGTAATTTACAATTTTTCCGTTAATTCGGGTACAGCTTTAAATAAGTCTGCGACTAATCCATAATCTGCTACTTGAAAAATGGGAGCTTCTGGATCCTTGTTAATAGCCACAATTGTCTTGGAATCCTTCATACCAGCAAGATGCTGAATTGCCCCCGAAATTCCAACCGCTATATACAGATTCTGAAATCACAATCATGAAGTTATTGGCGCTCAAAAGACACGACTGAGTCGAGGATTACTCAAATAAAGTATCAATTAATCTTTTCTTACTTACAGGCGCAACAATTTTCCCGGTTTGTCCTACTTGCATGTCGTTCGGCACAAAACCGGCGTCAACCGCGGCGCGGGATGCTCCTACCGCCGCGTTGAGCTTGTCTGCCAGTGTATACAACAATTGGAAGTTCTCGCCGGACTTCATTCCACGTCCGCCGGAAATCACAACTTTGGCAGACGTCAATTCTGGCCTGTCGGACTTGCTGAGCTCCTGTTTAATGTACTCCACTTGATTTGATGTATAATCACCAGTAGGGACACTCTCGCACTTGGCGTCCCCACCTTCCAGAGGTAGCAACTCGAAGGAGGTACCCCTTACGGATACCACTTTCACATTGTCCTTAGACTTGAGAGTCTGAATGGCGTTACCAGCGTATATAGTGCGTACGAAGGTGTCCGAAGCTTTAACGCCGATAATGTCGCTTATCGGGGATACATCCAACTTAGCCGCAACCTTCAATTAAACAGATTCATGTAAATTAATGTTAAAATCAACACACACAGTATAATTTCTTCGAAAAGTAGATTTAATGAAACTAACTCTGGGAAGCAATGCCTTGCCAAACGCGCTCGCGCCGGCCAAGATGTGCGTGAATTTGTGTTCGTTGCACAGCTTGAGGACAAGCGGCGTCAACGACTCTGCGGTGAAACCCTTGAACGCGTCGCTGTCCGCGAGGAGGACCTTCGACACGCCCTTGGCCTTGCACGCGTTCTGTGCGACCGCCTCGCATTTCGTGCCAGCCACCAGTACGGTGACGTCGCCGCCGATTTTCTTGGCGGCTGTCAACGTGTTGCAGGTGAGCGGCAGCAGACTCTCGTTGTTATGCTCCGCGATGACCAAAGTGGACTCGTAACGCGCCAGCGAGCCGAACTGAAAATAAGTGACATTTGTGAGGCGTTTAGATAGAACTTCAAGAACGACTTTTCAATCGACATGAGTTCTACAATTAGACATCCGCGAAAGCTACGTTTAGAGATACAGCTAGCACAGATAGCAAAGTGCTAGCAGCAAATCTGGAGTAAAATGCTGGCAACTGCTATGTCAGCAGTTGCCAGCAAATTCGATCGTGACTATAGATTTGCTCTTATCCACTGTATTTTCTCTAGTTGCTTGATTTCTACTCATTATGCCTTTCCAGTCACACACAACACCAATATTGTAAAAGAAATGCAGTACAGGAATGAAGCACACTTTGTCGCCATAATTATAATTAAGGTGATAATACAGGGTTTGCTCTTTTATTACATTTCTACTGATATTAGATTATTAAAAAAAAAAACAGTAAACTGTGCTCGACTGCCGCTGGAGTTCTACTAACATAATACATATGTAATACATACAGTTTACAACACACGCTCTTGGCAGGTCTGGCTATCTGGATAACTGACATAATTAAACGATTTATAAACAGTGACCTATCTTGTGCTTCTCCGACTAAAAATAAGTCGGAAATGCAGTTTGTACTGGGATCAAAACGAATCTTTAAAGGTCACAGTCCACGGAACGCAAGGTGTATATGAATCATATGGCTAGCAACAGAAAACAAATGAAAGATGAAAACCGGCACAAAACTCGAGAACATATGCTCACCTTGCTAGTAGCACGCAACGTCCTGACGCAGGTGGAGAACATTGTTCGCGAGAAATTTGTGTCCTTTCCTCTCGCCAGTAAATATTCAACTGTAAAAAAAAAATAGCGCTCCCTAATCAGTGCAATGACGATAAGGTCCAAAGTCCTGCCAGTTATAGCAGAAGCATCAAGTGGTAAGGGCACCAATCGCAGCAATCCCGTGGCGTGTATTATCGTATTTTTATACACAGCCATATGAGAAGTGTATCGTAAAAGATGAGATGTCGAAAATTTGCTTCATTCATCTACTAATTGTAGAGTTAATGAATTAATTATTTTAAACTATATATAAGTAATACAAATTTCGTTTTTCCTTGTAAATTCGTATCGATGTAACGTTTAAGCTTCGTTCAGACGGACCTGCCAAACGCGTGTGCGAACAAAAATCTACTTGACAAAATTTTATGTTGAGTTGAGATACCAATGAGATCCCAGATAGCAAAGAATTTGAAAAGAATTCTTTTTTGGTCCCCGATTTACAAAATGATTTCTTTTACCGTCCCATTTCTGTTCTAAAAGTATTCTTTAGGCTCCCAAGAGACTTCACTTGCCTTGCAGTGAGAAGTGATGTCGAATCGACGCAGTGAGATATATAATCGGTATGAAGCCAGCTGTCGAACTAACGATTTCAATAATTTCGAATATGTCATTCGATTGCTAGTCGTTTGCTAATTTTTGCATCTATTTTTATTTTGTTTGCATATTAATTATTTTGGGTAAAAAATCGAAAATAAAATGTGGACAAGTGTAACGGGTGTAACCGCCATTTGAAACTTTTATCTCATAATTTTATAAATATTTCGGTGCTAAAACGTTTGCTAGTCATTTGCTAGATCCGTATATACAAGTATTTTTTCTATTTTATCAATAAATTGTCTCAAATTTTATTAATAGCTTTCAATAATCTAGTAACTTTAGTTTTGGTTATTTTTAGGCAACTCGATGCGCATGCGCTGTTCTTGTTTGCGCCAGTTACTAGATTATTGAAAGCTATTAATAAATAAAATATGGGACAATTTATCGATAAAATAGGAAAAATACTTGTATATATGGATCTAGCAAATGAA
>NW_012026910.1:150590-152235 GCF_000956235.1 Wasmannia auropunctata | reverse complement strand
GCCTAATTGAAGCCGAAACGTCTGGATCCGATTTAAATATAATTGCTTTTTGGCTACCAATAACTTGCCTTTGGCTCATTTACCCTTGTTTGTCCATTGTTTTAAAAAGATTTTAGATTTTGACCGTTGCGTTATAACTGACATTGAAGGGTTTCAAGTTACTCAAATTCCGTATAATGGCGTAATAAGCATAGATCAAATGAAACCATGGATCTCAGATCAACAAAAGTGATCGGCTCCATTAAACTGCGTTAACAAAAATTACAAGCACTGATTGTAGCGAATAAATGACATGTAATGTAAGGCGCAAATAAATGTAAATTTTATATGATTTGTATGACCGGGACGGCTACCGTCAGGAAGGCCGAGCTGTAGGGGAATGTGTATCACGATTGACATTCGTGTTCGTCACGAATGTCACTCGTGCCTGGTATTCGACCACTTCGACCATGTTTGCTTGTTTTCCGGAATCGAACGACGCGATCGTTCGATTCCGTGCGATGAGCCAGCAGTCGTTCCCTGGCCGCGCTGCGAATCGGCAGCATTCGAAATAAATTTATTAAGATACATCGGTGACTTTTTATCTTACGTTACCCTACATAGATGATCAAATAGAACATTTAAAAGATTTTGAAAATCAGTCTAGAAGGGTACAATTTTAAAATTCAGTTCTTTTTATTAATGACGTTAATAGATGGAAAAGTATTGAATGCCGTAACAAATACAAAATCGTCTCAAAGTTGTCCGATATGTAAAGCAAATCCTAATGATTTTAACAATCTTTCTAACATAAAATCAGGTAAATTTCAAGCACTTGAAAATTCACTGCAGTATGGAATCAGTCCCGTTCATGCTTGGATCAGAATATTTGAATGTTGTTTATATATATTATATAGATTAAATATTAAAACTTGACATGTTCGAGAGACTAAAAATAAAGAAAAGTACGCAGAGAGAAAAAAAAGTACAACAAATTCTTTGGGAAAAGTTGAGTTTAGGAGTGGACAAACCAAAATCTGGTAGTAGTGGAACCACAAATGATGGCAATACCGCACACAGAGCCTTTATAAATGCAAAAACACTATCAGAATGTCTTAGACTGGACTTCAAATTGTTGAACAATTTCAGATTTATCTTAATAAGTCTGTCTTGTCACCTTCCTCTAAATGCAAATATAGTAATATTATTTTAACAAATAAAAGTTGTCCAAAAACAAATATGAGATCATACAAATTGCCAAGTATTTGATTAGACATAGACAAAAATATTTTATTCCAAACCACAAAAATATTTTTTTAATAAATCTGTTACGTCCGGTGGACTCCACGATTTCTCCGTTCGCGAACGTTCGCTTAAAGAACTTAGAATAAGATAAAGCTTATTGGTCATCAATTGGTGAACAAACATCGACCCAACGAGATCGACCGTTGTCTGTCTCCTTGGGAAGATTTATTTCGAGAAAACATTTTACGAAGATTTATTTCAAATTATTAGAACAAACAAAAAGAAATTTCTAACAGAAGAATTTCGAAAACAGATAAAACCTTTTTTTATATACATGTATTATCTGCGGCAGTAAAATTCGATTTCAAAATGCGCCCGAGATCCATATGTTCCAAGATATAAGAAAAACAAATACTGTTTA
>NW_012026910.1:139797-150540 GCF_000956235.1 Wasmannia auropunctata | reverse complement strand
ACTGCTGCGAGAATTAAGTGCCAAAGTTTTATAATTTTTAATTCTTTTCATATCAAAACTTTTGTCATTTCTCTTCGATTCTAGCAATTCGAGCGCATAATCCTCTTCCGAGCGATGCACCAGTTGCATAAACGATTTCACATTTTCGAGATCGGAGCGTTCGTTTAGGTTCGATCTCGCTATCGCTCGCTCGTTTTTAGAGAACAACGCTCTTTTCTCGCTTTAATCTATAGATCGACAGTTTGCGGCGCACAGTTTGTATATGGCTTGATTGTAACAATAAAAATTATTACCAACATCCGTGTCGACTCGTAAAGGTATTATTGACTATTTATGATTTAATTTATTATTATCCTCTGTTATCGCATATAGAGGTCTGCTCGACAAACTAAAGAAACATAAACGGATTCCAATGCGTTTCTACTTTGTAATTTCATGACTTTTATAAAGCTACGATAAGCCAAATTGATCAGTCGTATCTGACGCGTATCTAACGAATTTTCAAAATCAATTTTATTGAAAGCAAAGTATCTGTATAAAAAAATTTTATACCACATCTTTTTATTAATATTACGTGAACAGTCATCCTTTTCTTATGTCACGACATACGTACGCTTTGATGTGAGATATGAATGGAATATATTGTGGATACAGAAAATTGAATTTCAATTAAGAAAAGAGAAAATTGAATAATCAGAATTATGCATTAATGCACTGGTTGACAAGTGTTAAGGAGCAACATATTCTCTTGCATTTAAAAATGAAATAAAAATTTTTATTTTGACTTTCGATCGATTCGCTCACAATTTTATTGTTTGACTTTTCTAACATGATTGAGAAATTTTACCTTCTTACTCTGAAGGATATTGCATTTTTACGCTCTTGGTTTTTTCGGTTTCGCCTTTTCGCTTTGGTTTTCTTCTGAATTTGAAGTTACGGTGGAAAATCAGGAATGGTATCTGAGTTATACTATATTACTATATCTTAATCCAAGAGCACGAAATTAAAAGAATTATTGTTAAGTATGGCTCGAAATGTAGCCGAAATATCCAATTTTACCGTTTATTAATTTAGGTATTAAATATATATGAATATTTGCGCACAAAAGTACCGCGCCGTACTTGTCATGCACAACAAATGTGATGGAAACGATTCTGAAATATTTGAATCACGTGACATTTTGCTGCTGCTGCCTATTGTATAAGAAAAGGCCCTTGGCGGAATCTCTGGCTGCGTTCCTTTTCACGCATGACGCGCATGATATATTTATTATGGTATCCTTGTTGTTCACTCTTCACCACAAGTTAAACAAAGATGAAAGGATAAATCATGCGCATCATGCGTGAAACGCTTTGAGTATACAGACATGGAGGGAAAATGTGACTTAAAAACTATGTCCACGATGTGTGCGAGAGAGAAAGATAGACGAGTAATATTCGTCCTCTGCGCATGCGTTGATCATTTGACTGACAGAGAGAATAAAGAATCACGTGGTATCCCTCGTATACTATTCTCTCTCGCACTTCTAGTCACTCATGGGCAGACTTGCGGCCTACAAAGCCCACGTCCATGTACTGTATACTCAAAGGTGAAACGGAAGGCAGCCTCTGTGTGTTGGCAAGGATTTGTGTACGAGCCGCGGAGTGATCAGTAAGGTGGACGTTTGCGACCGAGTATTCTGCTTCTGCTTTAGAAAACTCTCATCACGACATCACGTTTTAGTATTAAATCATTCGAGTAAGTAAGCTGGGCCAAGTTTATCCCTGTACAAGCGAGTAACGATGTAATAATTCTCCAGATATTTCACTGATTCTTCGAAGGAGAAAGATTAAAATTCCGAACATATTCCTTTAAATAAAAGACGTTCTATTAATCGAGATATTAATAGGATTAATCAATTATTGAAAAATGGCTTTGAAATCTAAACTGCGATTTCAAATTTAATTAAATGAGAAATTAAATTGAAAAAATTGAAATTCGGATATCTTTAAATTGACGCGATACGTGGACATTTTTTGAAAATATTTTAATATTTAAAAATTATTAGAAATATTCATGATCTTGAGAAATAAATATTTCGTCGCGCCACGTGAATTAATGTTTTTTTATGTTTGTTCTAAGATTGTTGAAAACTAAAGAGTTCGACCTCTGTGAAGTTGGCAAAAGATTAAAATTCCGGAGATATTCCTTTAAATAAAAGACGTTCTATTAATCAAGAGATTAATAGGTTTTATTAATTGTTTAAAAATGGCTCTGAATTCTAAACCGCGATTTCAAGTATAATTAAATGAGAAATTAAAATGAAAAAACGGAAATTCTGATATTTTTATTGAAGCGATACGTGGATATTTTTTGAAAATATTTTAATATTTAAAAATTATCGTAAATATTTATTTTCTACAGAATTAAATATTGTTTCGTCGCGCCATGTAAATTAATGTTTTTTTATGTTTGTTCTGAGATTGTTGTAAACTAAAGAGTTCGTTACATTGAGATTTCAGTGGTTTTACAAGTTTTTCACCGAGTAACGATGTAATAATTCTTCAGATAATTCAGTGATTCTTCGAAGGAGAAAGATCAAAATTCCGGAGATATTATTGTAAATATAAGATGTTCGATTAATCAAGAGATTAATAGGATTAACTAATTGTTTAAAAATGGCTTGGAATTCTAAACCGCGATTTCCAGTTCAATTAAATGAGAAATTAAAATGAAAAAATGGAAATTCCGATATGTTTATTGAAGCGATACGTGGATATTTCTTGAAAATATTTTAATAATATATAAAAATTATCAGAAATATTTATGTTCTGCAGAATTAAATATTATTTCGTCGCGCCACGTGAATTAATGTTTTTTTTATGTTTCTGATACTGCTGTAAACTAAAAAGTTCGTTACATTGAGATTTCAGTGGTTTGACAATTTTATTACCGAGTAACGTTGTAGTTATTCTACAGATAATTCAGTGGTTTTTCGAAGAAAAATGATTAAAATTCCGGTTATATTTGTGCAAAAAAATAACGTTCTATTAATCGAGAGATTAATAGGATAAATTAATTATTGGAAAATTACTCTGAATTCTGAACCGCCATTTCAGTTTGATTATATACGATATTATCATGCATAGTTTTTTGATTTTCTTTTTGTTCATAATATACATATCTAATGCAATTTATGTACTTATGGAACAATCCGTTTACTCCGCGGCAGAAAGCTGCAAAGTTCTCGCCTTAATGGGGTGAGAAGTAACAACATTATTTCTCCTATGAAAACAAAAAAAATGTTACTTTTAACACCGGCCTCTTCTGTTTGTTCATTGATTGATCTGTATCTGTCTTCATACTTTATACTGTTCCTGTATCTACATATCTTTTAACAGGTTATTGTTACAATTTGGCTTGATTTCGTCTGAAGTGAGAATCTAATGGACAAGGAAAATCAAGAGATAAAAAAAAAACAAAAAAATGTTGAAAAAAAGGGTCTCTCATTGAAAGCCGTTATAAACAATTCAGAAGGGTCGAACCCACAAAGTAGTAGTTCATCCTTAAAATTAACGTGTGGTGTTAATGAATTTAATGGATGGAAAAATCGACTGCGTTCTCGGGGGTCTCGCAATGCAGCCAGCACAAAAGGAGAAAAACAAAGTTTTCGGTAAGTACGTTTTATTATATATAGCTTGTAAACCTGAAATTCGCAGGAGAACAGAAAAACTTTTCCGAGTTATTACAGAGTTTTCGTCTTATCGAAATTTGAGTAAAAGAGGGTTAACATAAAAATTTGTCTTACGGAGGGTTTGTACGAAATTTTATAATTTTTTTAGTGTAATGGCTTTTAGAGGAAAAAAATCAATATTTAACAGTGTATTATTTATTGCATACATGTGATAAATGTAACCATAAAACAAAATACCAGCCTATTACTCACGTTTACACATATAGCTACTATTTCGAATTATTAAGGTATAGCGACAATTGAAGTACGACTTATAGAGATGAACTTCTACTAGTAGAGGTCTGGCTACTTTATAAATTCGAGTTAGAGTTATAAAATATGCATCTATAAATGTCTGGCAAATAATTCCGAGTTAGGGTAGGTTTTATTTTGATTTATAAAGGTTTTCGGTAGCGGAGCGGAAGGGGATGAACATAATTTTCGTTTTACAGAAGTTTGACTGTATTAGTGTGGTTCTTATTTTTCGAGTTATAAAATTTTATTAATCTCTTAGTTTAGAATGATTTTTTTCATAAATAAAACCATCTCTGTAAAATTTCAACTTAATCGGATAACAAGAAAGGGTGCCGAAGAATGATTGATTTTTTAAGATAAATGTGTATTTTAAGTAATAATTTCTTAAATAGAACTCCATTTTTTATTGCGTATTCTTTTAACATTCTTTTGTATCATGTATATGGTGTCCGCTACTCAATGGTACAGCGCTCGTGGGCAGGTAGAGTGGACAAAACTGAACAAAAAGTTTTGTACTATTTTGCGATCTTCGCAATAGTTTTCGAGATATTAATGTATAAAGCTCGTCAAATCTGAACGCGCGGCGAGATATGCCTGCTCGCCGCGACCCGCAGAAGCTTCCCCCGCGCGCCTAGCGCGCGGCGCGTGGTGGGGGTAATTAATTTAACTCCACTACGCGATCGCCTAGCGCGTAGCGCGAAGTGGGGGTAATTGCACGCTTATCAATGCCGCGGCTCACTAGGCGCGCGGGGGAAGCGAGTGCGGTCCGCGGCGGGCGGGCAGGCGTATCACGCCGCGGATTCAGATTCGACGAGCTTTATACATATATTAATATCTCGAAAACTATTGTGAAGATCGCAAAATGGTACAGGACTTTTTTGTTCAGTTTGATCCACTCTACCTGCCCACAAGCGCTGTACCATTGAGTAGCGGACACCCTGTATATATGTATATATTTTTTAATTATTTATTTTAAATATATTAATCATTTTTTAAATTAAAATAAATTATTAAAATATAAATATGTTAATATAGAGATCAAAGCGACGATGCTATACTTCACGAAAAAAAAATCGATGACAGTAAACAGGCCAAAAATGACACTCCAAAAAACGATGGAAAAAAACTTATAATAACTCCAGAAAAGACAAAAGAATTAAGATCCAATTTTTCTAGTAATAAAAATGTAAATGTTACTAGGAGAAAAAATAATATTGACTGCATAGACGTGGGAAATAAAGTTGAAGCACATGGCGAGCTTGAGCTCAGGCATTTTTATTTTATAATATGCCAAATATACAAAATATATTTTTATACGTATTATAATACTGTAATTTGTTTCCCAAACATATGCATTGCCCGATAAAGAGCGGAGAGTACAAGAATCTTCGCGCCAGCATAAAGACGAAATTGATCATAAGGCGTTGACACGTGATTCAGAAAATACTTTAGTGTCACATAGTAGTCCCAGTAATAAAAAAACCAGCTCAATAAAAAAGTCGCATTTAATAAAAGAATTCTCAGAAAATCCAAATGATCTTCTCTATTCGATACCAAATACATCAAGACTTAAATCAAGAAAGGGTAAACAAGCTCTAATCGCAAGAGAAAATGAATTTACTGAAATTGTAAATGAATTAAATGTATTGCTTGAATCTTATCCATCAGAGGATGAAAAAGCACAAGAAATTAATTACCTCAATGTGCCATTATATCCATTCCAACAATATGGAGTTTTATTTATGTTGTGGCGCGAAGCGCAAGTTCCATCCGGTGGCATATTGGGTATAAATATTTATAAGAAATATCAATTTATATTATATTTATATTAAGTAATTTTTAATTAATTTTGCATTGTAAACTTTTTCTTACAGCGGATGACTCGGATGACTTAGGAAAAATTTGTTCCATGCTAACTTTAATTATAGCCATGAAAAATGAAAGTAACCTTGATATCGAAAACAAAAACAAAAATGAATCTTCATGTAAGTTTTACAGAATTTTAATAATATTATATCTATATTATAAATTTATATCTATACGTATAGTAACAAATTTCCCTGTGTCTTTTACTTTTACGATTACAGTTTCCAGAGGAGGTACTTTAATACTGTGTTATACGAGTTTCAAGTCATCGCATTGGGAAAATGAAGCGTTGAACAGATGCAAACACGATCCACTGTCTGTAGTAGTGTATAAATTTAACATTAAACAACAAAACTTAGAATTTGAAAAGTATGATGTCGTTGTCACCACGCACAGCATGTTGTGTTCAGAATTTAAAAAAGAAAATTCTCCATTTTTCAAGGTATGTTATTGACAGTAACAATATTATTATATCAATCCAATTTTTAAATTTATGGGCAGGTTTTATAAAACCACAATAAATGATACAATTATTAATATCATTGATTATTTATGCTTTATTAAGACATGATTTTTACAATAAGAATTGAGTGGGGTTTTTTACATTGTTACAATTGTACAGACGGGGACAAGAATGCCTTAACACTCGAAGTTGCGCGTATCGAGCGTGTTCCAATCAGAAACGCGTCTTCAGAGCGCGTTCCAATGAAAAACGCGTTCTTCTCTCATCGCGTAATTTCAAGTGTTAAGGCGATCCTAAAATCGTCCGTTTTATCAACTGAACGTGATTATTTTCCAACACATAATAAACATAATTAAAGGCTACAGATTAAAAAATCCGTCTTCACGATTAAAGTATAGGCATCAATGTAGTTCCCGCTGGTAGAGATTATGCTGAGAACGCAAAAAATTTATGAAATTTAGATCTCCGTTACCTTTTCTTTGTCCAACATGGCGTCTAGAGCTATCACATGTGCCAATATTTGCTTCGTACAACAATTTGGCAGTTTGTTGGTACAAAATGATATTAGCCGGAACTACGAATTACATGTGCAAACAATGTTGAGTTTATAAAATTAGGCTTGGATGCCTAATAAAAAAGCTGTACGTTCGTGAAAATTTGTTACGATGTGTGCGTGAGATATCGATATGGTAGTAAATATGAACACATCACTACACACTACTACATCAATATCGCACGCATACATACTCATAAATCGTCGATAAAACAGCGAATTTTTGAAGTTTGATCTCGGGTTTAGGATCCCCTTAAGGCATTCGTGTCCCCGTCTGTACAATTGATAGTAAAATGTTTAGATTTTTGATGCATTTTATTTTTCTTGTAAAAAATCAAATCAAAAGGTTATTTCTTTTAGTGACAATTCTTATCAAAAGAATCACTCGACATTTTTAATTTCTTGTAAATGTAAGAATAAATGGAAAAGGGTGACTCTCTTTGAACAGCGATTTTATTCATGGTATGCTTACACGCGATGACGAACTGTAAGAGTATATATAAAAGAACGCGGGAGGGCGCTCCGTTCGAGCGCTGGTACTGCCACGGTTATCCGCAATGTCATGCGCGGGATTTGAAATCGCGAACCTCTTCAGTAAATCATTTATTTTTATTTCGATAGTGTCACGACATAAAAATCTGAAATGGAAACGTAAATATATTAAAATAAACTTTATAGGAAATATACGTGTGCAGAAATCAAATGCATTATACTTACTTATAAATATACACATTTTTTTCTGTTCCATTTGATAAACTTTATTCACAACTGCCTCTTCTAGTTATTGTCGATCCCAAGATACATCCACAAATATCAAATGGTTTACACCCGTAAGATTAAATCCCATTCCACCAACTAGTAGAGACAGTAATAATATCTTGGGATTTGTTGTATTATTAAATCTGTTTGAATCCTAGAAAAAAAATAAGCATTAATTTTTTTAATCTAATAAAATACAATTAAAATTACATAATATCCATACTTCTCGACATTTGGATTTAATTTCTCCAGTTAATTGACCGTACGTGGCGCCGTCTATTGAGGACATGCAGATGTGAGGCAATTATATGCAGTTGTTGCGTCCACTGGGAGACGATAATTAATTTATCATTTCCTTTTTCTATTATGTCTTTAACTAATTGTATGACTGCCCTTGTCTAAATAAGTATATTGCATTAATCACACAAAATAAAATCTTTCGGGTTATATATAATTGCAATTTACCTTTGAACTAATAAAATCATCATTTAACACTCTTGAAAAATGTAAATTTTCCATTATCATACGCATACTGTCGGTATAATTTTTGTTGGCCTTTTCAACTGCATTGTTTATACTTTTACTGTATAATTGCTTCACAATTTTCTTGTCCGGACTTTTATAGATCAAGGTCAGGTTACAACATGATTGGCGTAATCGTAACGGAAGCAAAAAAATTTCACACAAATTTATGTTGGTGTTTATTGATTTATTTTGTAGTTCAATGGACTGTGTTGGTTTGTCTTGAAAAAAAAAGACAATTATGCGTTAAAATAAATAAGATACAGTATATTACTAATTCAAATAAAATCTTTCTTGCTTGAATTTGAGAAAAAACAGGTTTATTATACTTACCATCGTTCCACTTTAACTTTTGTTGTTTTAAAAAATCTAGCAACTTATGACAAAAAACCATAAATTTTTTTATATGTTGGATTTTTGGAGCAGCCACGTAGGTTTTTCGTGCGGGTCACATGAAGCAACACGTTTTGGTTTTTCCAAGCAATATATATTTCTGACAAATAAGAAAGATAGAAAACACAGCTACACACTTGTGCGTATTTCGTTACACGGCTGAGTCCGAAACACGCAGAAAATTGATCGTCACGGTCGCATGTCCTGCCGGTCCGATGTTCCGAGAGAGAGGGCGAGCCTCTCCTTTTGCCGGCAAGCTCCGCGCTCCCTTGCTCCGATTTCAGTGGCCTGCGCCCGCGCGATTATCTGGAGCATCCGAGTGCTCCGGCGCTCGATTTGAAATTGGCTTTATTTTTCCCTTTTTCCAACATTATATATCAATTCTTCTTTGTGGTCAAGTTTAATCTCATTCTCCGTGACAATTTAGGCAAATGTATGTGGCCTTCTGTTACTAAAACTTGTTTAATTCGTCTCAACATAATCGTCTTCATCAACAACATTAATCTTTGATGACCCACAGCGTCATTGTGTATCCAGTATTTTCAAGTGCAATAATCATTGAATGGCGCGTATTTTAGAAAAGTCCATATAGCATATAAATTTTCTTCTGCGCTTTCTATAGGTTTGTTGGTAACAGCCCAACGTTTGCGGGCTGAGAGCGCACAAGCTGCTTGACACATTTGGTTTGTGTTTTTTCATTTCGTGAGCATCAAAAAGTATGACCCTTTTCCAGTGAATCTGCAAAGAAATTTCAATTAAATTCAAAACTTATATACTATACATTATTAAAATATTATAATAATAAGTTATTGATCAAATTTACAATATTAATATTAACAACGTAATATTGTTACGTCAATAACATAATATAGTAGAGTAATATCTGTTTCAAAGGCATTATGTATCACGTGTAATGGAGATAATAAAAGAGAAAGAGAGAGAGAGAGAGAGAGGAAGATGAGAGTAGTGATGAGGTGGGAGAGGTGGGGGACGGGCCCACTAAGAGAAATAACGTGGTGTGTGCAGTTTGCAAGCGTCTTTCTATTTTCTAAAAATGTTGCGCTCTCTGTCTTTTTGGGGCTTGAGGGGGGTCAGGTTAATTGCGAAAAGCGAAACATTTGGCGTCGAGCTGTTGGTATGAAATCTAAAGTATATGTAATGCGAACTGTAGATTTTCATACCGGCAGTATATATTAAATTAAATGTATCAAAAAATAAAATATTTTGTATGTAATAAGACTGTAACTGTCTATCTTACAAATTAATTGTAATGTATAGAAATTTTTATTGCTCCACGACTTTAATAACGTATATATATACGTTATAAAAATTAAATAAGATTATTAAATACTAATAAATAATATAAAAATAATATAAAAATATATAAAAATATAAATTGTCCTAATTTATATATAGATATATATATAATAAAACAATATATCATTGTTAATCAACCATCATTGTTTATCATTGTTAATTATTTCATATTTGTACTTACAATAAGTTTTATAAGCGAAACTACAAATCAATCCAGAATGTTTGATTCTTAATTACTTTTTCCTTTTTTTTTTCATTTATTTTGTACAATATGTTTGTGGATAATTACATATGTATAATGTTATTTATAAACATAATTTTTTTTCATAAATAGATTGATGTATTGTTATGCGAACTATGTAAAATGAAAGAAAAAGTCATAAAGTGTGGCTAATAAAAGATATGAAATATTATGTATGTCATTATGTATTTTTGTTATTAATGTTAACGTATTACCTTATTCACTCAATAACGAGAAAGAGTAGAGTGATATACTAGTAAGAGAAAATTTTAAATTAATTGTTGAGGCGAATGGTTAAGAAATTATGTGTTCAATATTATGTATTAAAAATATTTATGTCTTCTTTCAGAAGGATGTTTTTATTATTATATACTCTTAATTATAAAGAATAGAAATTTTATTCCTTTAGCGTATACTCTAATTAATTATATATTTTTTTGTTATTCTGTCAGTTTTTCTAACAATTACATTGCAAGCAACTCAGTTTTCTCAGAAATTGGCTTTCTGTCATTGAAAATAATACATTTTGGGTCTTTTAACGAACATCCGCTATATAAAATGAGAACTTACCGACGTTGGGTCGATAACGACGAATCCGCACGTACGGTAATTCGGAAAAGACATTAGCAATAATTGTATTTCAGACAATGAATAATACATAA
>NW_012026910.1:127889-139777 GCF_000956235.1 Wasmannia auropunctata | reverse complement strand
CTCTCCTGGGAGAAGCACCCAGAAGGGACCTTGCTAGGAACATCAGGGTCTTGAAGAGAAAGGAAGCCAGGCTGGTAGTGCAGATCTACACGGGCCATGGCTTTACCAACTACCACATGCACAAACTGGGGCACTGTGACACCCCGGAGTGCAGAAGGTGCGGAGGTGACGAAGAGATTAGTCTCCACGTGCTTTGCGAATGCTCGGCTTACGCTGGGCACAGACGACTCCTATTGGGCTCGGATTTTCTCGTGCCCGAGCAGGTTTGGCAACTCCAGGTCAGGGACCTCCTCCGTTTCTGGGGGGTTACAGGTATCGGCTGACCTAGAGTTAATACGGCCGGGAAGACACAATGGACCCCGTCTGCGTGTCGTTGAGAGACCTCCAAGGAGGCCGTCATTCGGGAGTATTATTATTATTATTATTATTATTATTATTATTATTAAATGACCTATTTCTTTATCCTTCCCATTTCTTCATGCTCGTACCTCTCTGTTATGTTATGTGTATATATTTTTTCTGTGCAATGTATAAAATAATATATTATAAACTATAATAAATAAATAAATAAATTTATACAGATAGATCTAGAGCGGTGTAAGCATAACATAACGGATCAGATACGATATATTCATGCGATTCGGCGTTAATAATTTGTGTATGCAGTTATATCAATATAATATTAAATATACGTAATAAAACAATTTGTAATAAGATTTAATTCAATTTTATATTTAAAATTAGAAAGTGTTAAAGTCGCGTTAAATTTCAATTTTACCATTCATTTTTCCCATTATGTTTAATATCCATAACTTTTAAACATAATTAACAATAAAAATACTTTAATCCAAATTCAACTAAAAAGAAAGAAAAGTATAACTAAGAGAAAATCGGTTATGTATTATTCATTGTCTGAAATACAATTACTACTGATGTCTTTTCCAAATTACCGTACGTGCGGATTCGTCGTTATCGACCCAACGTCGGTAAGTTCACCACTCTTCTATGACCCTTCGAATTATTGCTGTTCAGTGTACTATAAGTTCTATGGCTGTATAGCCCCTCGTGGGGGCGGTAGCCATTTTAGAAGAAGAAGATGCTCATATTTGTCGGACGTCGATGCTTCGAATGCTTCGTGACTGTGTTAATAGGTTATAATTTTGCCGCCGACATTTGTTTGCGACGTATTTATCATTGTAAATATTTGTGAATTAGCGCGTACGACCGCAGGTAATCTCTCGCAAATTAATCATGGTAAGTCTTAACGCGATTGTTTTTTTTCGCGATAGAACAGAGATAAGTAACATCCGGCTTTCTGTGGATTAACGTCCGGTTGTCTATCACGTTTAACTGAGTGTTTTTTAATTTCAGCTGTTCTATTCCTTCTTCAAATCCTTGATTGGCAAGGACGTGGTGGTCGAATTGAAGAACGACCTCAGGTAAAATGTACATCACAATATGATATATTGACTTCAAAATTTTTCAGGATTGATTTTCTTTAATTTTCTCAAAAATGCTAATTTTTTATTTGTGTACTAATTTTTTCTATATTGGCGTGGCGACATGATTACATTTTGAGCATTTTGACACTGATCCTGCAATGTTATATTTTGTGTTTCAGTATTTGCGGCACGTTATATTCCGTCGATCAATATCTAAACATAAAATTGGCCGACATTAGTGTAACGGATTCAGAGAAGTATCCTCATATGGTATGTTAATTGCCATTGACATTATCAGGCTAATTTAAATCAATGACGCTATGCAAATTGGAGCAGTCGATGACACTTGTGCAGTATAATTATTAAAATAAATGTGCAATTCATAATATAATTATTAATAATATAATTAATGTATTGTATATTAAATTGCAGTTATCGGTGAAAAATTGTTTCATCCGTGGATCCGTTGTACGATACGTACAACTTCCAGTGGATGAGGTAGACATCCATCTTCTAACTGAAGCAGCACGGAGGGAAGCGATGAACGCTCAAGCGAGATAGCTTGTAGCTTTATTAAACATATTGCTTACAATTAAGAATCTATTTCCTCTCTCCGATTATTACGTACATTTCGTATTTAGTGTAGAAATAATATATGCAATCATCTCGCGTTATTCAGTTTTTTTTTTAAATGTGAATATTAATGTAACAGTCTTCAATATATATTTTTATTTGGTTGTTTTAAAATAAGATATTTGTAACAAAATAGCTTATACATTTCTTCGTGAGTTATTATCCTTTCTCCTTTTTTTAGAGTATTTAATATGATAAAAATATAGAAATTGTAAAGTATTCGATGTGATAATAATTAGTATGTAACATCCGTTTCATTGTCATGCATCATAGGAATTAGTAGTTCAATCCAGTTTATCCATCCGTTGTATATGTTTACTTCCATTCTGCCAATGTCGTATCGCACCAGATATATTTCCCTTTTATCTCTGTATTCTCCGGCAACAGTGCGCAGTAAACGGGAGCTATGGCACCTTGATCTGGTGTCAGGTCACCCTTGTGGTTAGTCATATCGGTATCCACGTAACCAGGATGTACCGCATTCACCGCAATGTCTTCCCGAGAATCCGCATTGAACATGGTTTGCTGAATGCCAGCCAAGGCGGAAACACCGATTTTACTCGCCACATACGCTGAATTTGACCAACCGGCTTGTAAATGCGTACCAGCTTTCGCAGCCCTGAAAATAAATGTATAATATAAATCTCGAAAAATCTCCGAATTAACGTGTAATCAATTTTTTTTTAAATGATAAAGCTTACTCGACAAATTCGCGCATGATTTCGTCCAATTCCGTTTCAGTCAGATTGGGATCAGCCAATTTCTGTTTTAATGCAGTACCATTAATGTTGCGCAAACGTCCAGAACTGCTCGAGACGTGAACCACCCGGGCATGCAATCTGAGTAGAGGATAGAGAGCAGTACAAACTCTACGCAAACTGAAGTAGTTTACTCGTATTGTTTCTTCCGCTTGGACTTCAAAAGGTTCTGTAGCATTCATCTTTAATAAGCATAAATTTCATTATATACCTTCCGACAATTCATTTTCACAAAATAGCGTCATATTCAACTTGATATCAAAATATATAATACAAATATGAAAAAAATGTTAAATTTTTTCCTATTTGAAGTTTAAAGTTAACTTATTCTTTAAAAAATAATCGCGTTTCGCAAAAATAAAGAATTATAAATAGTTAATGTCAAATACTGCCTCTATTATATTTATAATGTCTATAATTTGATTATTAATTAATGTATAACTACATATATTATTTTTAATTACTTTAAACGCTATGGCGGCATTGTTAACCAGTACATCAAGACCGCCATACGTATCCTGTAAGTAATCCCGGAATGTATAGACACTGTTGTCATCGGTGATATCCAATTGATGAAACTTTGGATCCAAGCCTTGCTTCTTCAATTCACTGACAGCGTTCAAGCCACGAGTAGTATCGCGGGCTGTCAAGTAAACAATCCCATTGAACTGCTGGCAGAGGGCTTTGACGATGGCAAAGCCGATACCCTTGTTTCCACCAGTCACCTGAATGACAATATTATTTGCAACAATATTATTATAAATTAAGATCTATATAGAAAAAGAAAAAATAAAAAGTACGGACAATCCAACTACAAAGTATAAAAATTTACAGGCTTGTTCTTTGCAGTCAAACTTTTATCTCATCTTTTTCTGTTTTTTTTCTCTCCAACATTCAAGCATGTATTTCATTTTAGGTGCAAAAAATATAAGGAAATCGAATGTAGCTACAAAGAACAGACTATCGTCAATCTTCTGGAGAAGATAATCGACGATAGAAATGCAAAGATTCTGTACTTTTACATCGCGAAATTATTGCGCAATTACGTACCACAGCAACACGCCCCGTCATATTCCGTGCAAGTGTAATACTATTGTGTATTGCACTTATGTCCCGCTTCTCACACGCCTATTTATACCTTTGACTATATAAGTGACGCGACCTTCGGTGGTCGCTTTCAGACCACAATCAACAATGATAAAGTACAATTGTTGGCGGAGATAAGAGGCCGGCGTAATGATAAAAAAAAAAGTAGAGAAAAACAAATAACAATTTTAAAGAAATCTCGCAACCGCAATCTGAATGAGATGTTTACCAGCGTGGCGCAAAACGCGGGATTCTAATTGGACGAGCATTGTTAAGCTGCGTTCTCAAAATCATTAAGGTCCGTTCAGCCCACGATTCCACGGTTTTGTGCGATTGTTGTGTGATGCTTGTCAAAAACTGCGTTTAGGTTGGTTTAGGTGAATGCAGTGGAATAATGCACTCGGATAGTCGGATGTGTTGTCGACCGCCGACGACTCGAGTAAACATTAACAGTTTGAAAAATTCATTTGCTAGAGCGTGATAATCCTTTTTTTTTTCTAAAACCGCAACGATGCACGACGCTTACGAGGAAACGTCGATATTAAATATCACCGTGCAGATTGAGTCTATGGCTGCTTATGGTAAGACTTGACCCAGGGGTTGGTCATGCGACGGGGATTGTCAGGAATTTCCATTAAGGACCAGGGGTCATTTATTGAATTGCCAATTGTTTCAGATGACAACTTGCTGATAGGCACCAGGGAGGGTCATCTTCTTATGTACAATGTTCCATCGGTGTTCGACGACAGCCACAAGCTGGAATTGCTACGTCACAGCAAGAATTTTAACAAGAAACGCATCAATCAGATAGACGTTGTGCCGGAATACAATCTATTGATCATCCTAACAGGTATACTGGAGTTGATGTCGCGAATGAGTCAATTCATCGGACCGCAAACATCTCTGTCTCTCATAGTCTAACTGTGAAAAATTACAGATAACATTGTGTGCATTCACGACTTGAATTCGCCAAACTTTCAACAAATATGTCAATTACCAAAGACTCGCGGCGCCACTCTGTTCACCCTGGAGGTTCAGTCGACTCAAAGCCTGACGGGAGAGAAGAACACCGTGGTGCGTTTGTGTGTCGCTGTCAAACGTAAATTACAGCTGTATTATTGGAAGGGCAAGAAGTTCGAGGAGTTCAAGGATTTTGAGTTGACCGTGCCGGATATACCTCGTCAATTGTCATGGTAACGCATAACTGAAAGATTATTGTCGAAACATTTCAGCCTTATATAATGCCTTTATTAATCGTTAAATTAATTATTGAGGTGCGGCGAAACGTTAGTATTAGGATTTCGTGGATTGTCCTATACGATTTACGACCTAAACGATAAACCTAAGGAGCTCTTTCCCACTGGCAAATCTCCAGAGCCAAGCGTTACGAAATTATCAGACAGCTCTTTTGTCCTGGGCAAAGATTCTCAGTCGTTTATTATGGACACGAAAGGAGAGTTGGTTCAGCATAACCCGGTAAAGTGGTCGGATACACCTAGTGCGATAGGTATGGAGAATAGACTTTGTTGTCACTGTTTTTCTATCTCTTTTTTTTTTGTGATTAATCAAACTTTTCCATAATGTATTTTAGCGTGGGATGATCCTTACTTACTTGGTATTGTGCACGACAGATTGGAGGTGTACACATTGGAAGGATGTCTACATATTCAGACAATAAAGGATCTAAATAAAGCTAGACTTATATACCGTTGCAAGCAGGGGAGAGTCTACATGGCGTCCATCAGTCAAATTTGGTGTGTCAAGGCAATTGATGTTACTTTACAAATTAGGACTTTGCTGGAGCAAAATCAGTTTCAGTTGGCACTAAAATTGACCGTACGTTAATTATATCTAATGTCAACGTAGATTACAGTTTTGTGTTTCGTAATGCAATATTATTCGTATGCATTTTAGAATTTATCAGATATAACAGATGAGGAGAAAACCAAACAAACGTATAAAATACAAACGTTGTACGCGCATCATCTGTTCTACAATAAGCGATTTCAAGAGGCGATGGATTTGTTCTTGAAACTGGGAACCGATCCATACGAGGTGATCAGATTGTTTCCAGATTTAGTTTCGCCCTCGACCAACGAACTCAGCGAACCAGCGCCCAATTTGCCGAAGCTGCAAGATCACGATTTAGAAAAGGGCTTACGTGCGTTGATAGTATTTCTAACTGAGGTCAGGCATAAGCTGATGGCGAAAGACAAAGAGCTTGGCAAGGAGAAAAATGGAGTAAACGGGGAGAAGAATCTGACCGCGGTAGCTACGGAACAGCTTCTGAAGATTATAGATACGACCCTTTTAAAATGCTATCTGCAGGTAAAGGAAAAAAAAAGTGTGCTTGGAAAACGCATCTCGTGCTGTTTCCATAGAGTGAACGTCGAACGAATTTCGTTTTTCAGACCACTGACGCCTTAGTGGCGCCTTTACTTAGACTGAATCACTGTCACTTGGCGGAAGCTGAGAAAACTTTATTGATGCATCAGAAGTACCCGGAGCTCATTATATTGTATCAGACCAAAGGGCAGCACAAGAAAGCGTTGGAGCTGCTGGAGAAGCACGCGAAGGAAAACGATTCTAGTCTGAAAGGCACTGAGAGAACTATACAGTATTTGCAGCATCTCGGCAAGGATCATATGGATCTGATACTGAAATTTGCCGGATGGGTATTAACGGAGGATCCGGAGCAGGGCCTTAGAATATTTATGGAGGACATACAGGTACCGTATCTCTCCGTTTTGGTTTTCATTTAATATTTCTCTTACGCTTATTTGTGCCGGACTTGCAGGAAGTTGAACACTTACCTAGACCAAAGATACTGGATTACCTTCTGCGTTTCCACAAAGACTTAGTGATACAATACTTAGAACATGTAGTACATGTTTGGGAGGACACCAATCCACTGTTCCATAACGTTTTGATACATCAGTACAAGGAGAAGTGTCTGGCCTCCATGAATGCGAGCGCGACGCCGGCGGAGAAGGAGACTTCGCAGCATATCCGGCAAAAGTTACAACAATTCCTGGAGAAATCGACGCAATATACGCCGGAAACGATATTGGTGCATTTTCCATTTGACAGCCTGTTCGAGGAACGGGCGATTATACTCGGACGACTCGGTCGTCATCAGCAAGCTATATCGATATACGTTAGTCTTTTAAATGATATACCGCGCGCAATGCAATATTGCCAAAATGTATATACAAAGTATCAAAGTAAGTGAATCTTAAAGTGATTTTGAGCATTTAATCGTGTAAAGAAATAATGTAATTATTTGAGTATTACTTTAAGATCAAGATCGTACAATGGAGAAGCAAAAGCAAACGGATAACGCCGATGAAGTGTACGTTTTGCTGATTCAGCAGTTATTGAAACCCGACAATGAAGGAATTTTAATGGCTGGTAAATATTGACGTAAACAAGATTTTACATCTATATTATTTTGCGGTTGAATGTTCTAATTGTTTTTTATTTCTATATATATTTCTAAATGTCTTTACTCTCTTCAAGGTTGCAGTCCAGAAATTCAAAGAACGACACAGCCAGATTTAGAGATGGCCCTTCGACTGCTGGAGGAGCACGCCTCAAAGATAAATCCGATGAAAGTTCTGCAGGTTCTACCGGATTCCGTTCCTATCGGCAGAATAAAACACTTTCTGGAAGTTAGCTTGCAAAATAACTTGAACGCGAGGCGGCGAACGCAGGTTCTCAAAGGGCTGCTTTACGCGGAGCATTTACAAGTGCAGGAGCAACGGATGCACTACGAATCGCAGAGTGTCCTCATGACAGAATTTAATATATGTCCAGTTTGTAAAAAACGATTTGGCAACCAAAGGTTCGTATCTTGTAACTTCAAATATTCATTGCGCATGTAGATGTAGGCCTCGTAAATCGATTTACGATACTAATCAGTTCTGTTTTTCTTAGCGCTTTTGCGAGGTATCCCAATGGCGACATAGTGCATTACTCATGTCAAGATCGCAAGGGGTAAAGGCGAAGTCGCAAGATTTACAGTCACAAGTCTCATTATTGTGCATAAGTTTAGGATTGTATATACATCGAGTATAGAGATATACACATTTTATATGTATATATGTATACGAATTTCGCAATAACGAAATTCCGATACACGTACTGTTACGCAAAACTCAAAAACTTTATCCACTCTCTGCAGCCGCTTATTAAAAATTACCAGTAAAATTACTTCTCGCAAGAAATTTCTTCGGTCAACCATTGCGGTTTCTTTCTTTTTTTTTATGGTGCATCTGTTAAATCCTATAAAAATGAGAGTGCAAACAAAAAAAAACTATGAATCATAAAATACGCGAGATGTATTTTATCGATCGAAATCTTCGCGACGATAAGATTGAAGCGATCGAAGGCGCGAAATAAAATTTGAAAAAAAAAAAAAAAGAACTTCGAGAGCACAGCGTCGCGTTCTAAATGATTTGAATTCCTCTGCGGGTGTTTCGATGCCGAAACGCGATTGGCTGCATAATCGCCCGCGTGACATTCGAAATCGAGATTTGCCGGATTTCGGAAGCCGGTGCGGCTCCTCCGCGAGGGCGACCGCGGGTCCCCTTTCCGCGCGAGCGACGCGGAACAACGACAGCGAACGTGGCACGCGTCTGCATAATAATGGGGAAGGAGAAAAAGAGTTGAGAGGCTGTTACGAGCGCAACCCGGAGGATGGGGCGTGACCGCGGTCCAGAATACGGATTGATGATGTCATAAGCGATTCATGTATTCCTACGCCGGCCGGCGTAAGACAGGCCGAGAGACAGGTACAGTACAGATGAGAATGCTTCGCGGTCGTCCGAGGCGCGACGCCACGTCGCATCTCTGCCGGGAGTTGATTTGCTTCGTTTATGTTTAATTAAAAATCTCGTTTACGCCAATTTCGTTCAGACATTTTTTTATCTGCTTTAAATTTCGGAAAATTATAATATTTTATTTCAAGATTTACGATTTAAATAAGCGCAAAATTTAAACGGTCTTTCCCCTCGAAAACCTAATTTCTTAGACTTAATTTTTTTTTTAAGATTTTTATTTACTCATTCTAAAGAGAGATATTTTTTAATACGCAAAATTCTGTACGCGTATAAATAAAATTAAAACGTTATATTATTTGCAAATACAATTATTTATATAGACGAATATATACTTTTAAAATCATAGATTCCGTCTCGACGTTGCACTTACGAATTATAATCGAATTATAGAACGATGATTTTGTAAAGCCGAATTGTCAAAATAAAAAAAATACATATATATCTTTGAAGAAAAAATTTCGCTTCTTTTAAGAAAGTTTTTATTTCTTAAAAATAATATCACATCAAGTCGATTTGCCTCTCAAAAAAATCTTTTAACACATTGTTCTCGCAGTTACGTTGGCTTTTTTTATCCGGTCGGCATTTCGGAAGACAGGAACTGCATTTTATAGCCGGATTTTTTTTATTTTTTCCTTCCGGTGCTCGAAATATCAATTTCATCTTTTAGACGTACAATGCAACATAGAGGACCGACGTTCAATCATGAGTCTCTCACGTCGCACGGCGGAGTGTCGACACGTTTGACACCGCGTACTGTACCGATTTTCCCACGAATCCCCGCCGCTTGTCACAGAGAGCGATTCTTCCGGTTCGATATTCGGATCGCGGTCCGAGATCCGAGACGAAATCGCCGGTTAGACGGGCAAGCGCGCGCGCGCGCGCGCGTCTCCATTTGGTTTTTTCCAATTTTCCGCCATTCGACCGGGTCAGCGCGTGCGGCGCCGCTTTTTGCGCGAAGGGACTAGCTGCGGCGGCGTAGGTGCGCGCCGCGCGCCGCTCAGTCGGTTGCGCGCCGGTCGAGTGTGTGGACGGGCGGGATCGGTGTTGGATCGTTATTTGGTGGTATTTTGGTGTACCGGGCCGGGACTTTTATGCGAGTTGCGAGGCGGGACGGTGTCGCGGGGTGTCCTTACGCGAGGGTAAGTAAAAACCCGGCGGTTTTGTGCGGGCTCGCCCGGGCCTCCGGCGTGTTTCGGCGGAAACGCGAACGGACGGGAGGAAGCGCGGACTTCGCCGAGTCGCCGCCTCGGCTCGGGTGGATATTGGTGTCGGGATAAAAATGGCGTGCACCGCCTCGGTTTATCTCTCTCTTTCTCTCATACCGTATACAGTAGTATACAGGATGGGATGTACCATGGTGACCCATTGGTGCCGGTGCGTCGCGACGGTGAGTCGCGCTGTCAATAACGATCGTGCCCACCCGTAGGGCTCGTGTTGCGGCGTGATGACGGCGGCGGTGGCGGCGGCGGCGGCGGCGTCGTCGTCGCCGCCGCCGCCGCCGTGTCGCTCGCGGTGGCCGTACGGGCCCTACCGGCATCGATTGCCGCGTCGTCGCCGTCGTCGCTGACGAGCGTGTCCCGCCGTACTTATCTCATTGAATCGCGCGTCCGCAGCCAACCCTCCCTCTCTCTCTCTCTCTCGCCCAATTTCTCTCACGGTCCGTCGGCGAGCTTAATCCCCCTCCCCCGCGAGACGATATTTCGCGCGCGGGGCGTCGTCGAAACCTCGCTCGATTGGCTTCGATCTCGGCGACTCTTTCTCGCTCGTATCTCTCCCGAGGTCGCAGTCGGTCGACTTTAATTTCCGCCGCGGTATCAGGGCTCCCCCCCTCGCCCTCTCTCTCCGTCGCCCGACCATCCATCCGTCCGTCCGTTCGTCCCTCCCTGCCGCCAACGGTTTTGTTCACCTGTCAAGACGACCTATCTGCCGGTGACCCAATTTCCCGGCGCTTCCATTGAACGCGCCGAGCGCCGAGGAGTGGAGTCGAACGTAACTCGCCCGCGGCTTCCCCTGCGCTCGTGCTAACGTGTCGGTCGCGCGTACGCGACGAGGAGGCGGTGACGCGTTTTCTGAGTATTGTTTTTTTATTTATTTTATAATCACTTCGCGCGTCGCCCGCTGACGCGAGCGAGTGCCGCCGCGCCGAAGAGCGAAGGGTACTCGACGGTGCCCGGCGCGACGGTAATCGGCTGCTCGGGAGGGACCCCCCGGTCGCCCGAGCGCGTCTCGGCTTGACTTTAAATTGATGTCAATGGGCGTGGAAGGGCAAATAAAGCGATCCTGCGTCACGTTCGCGCGAGATAAACCTGTCCTTGTACCTGCCTGCTCGCGCAAACTTTCATCGCGGCGCGCGCGCGCGCGCGCGAGTAAGAACGTCTGGCGAGCGTCTCGAAAACTGTCGTACGACCGATGCGAGAGCGAGATTAGGTTTACGGGATAAAGCGGAAGTTGAGCTTAACGGTAATCCCCCTTGCTCTCTGACTCGAAAGTCGTGTACGACGCATACCGACGCACCATTATCGTGCTCGTCCCCGCTAGGCATTCTGTTACATAAGAATTACTGTCCAAGAATTATTACGGATAGTTTTTCGCGGATCAGGTCGAACGCTGGTCCTGAAGCGCTTCGTCCGGAACTCGTCTAATTGAGGGACGGAAGCTAAAAATTAACCGGTCGCCACGAATTGGCTGTTTCCTCGCGCGTTCAACAAATATTTCTTTTCGCATTCAGCATTTTCGAAAAAAAAAAAAAAAAAAAGTTTTTAGGCGATCAATCTCAGCGAAAATAATATATTGAATCTAATAATAATAATAATAATATATTTGATCTAATAAACAGTATTTTTATACATTCAAGCTTCAAATCTTGCCGCAAGCTCGTTCACTTTCGACGGCATTTGTTCTCGATGACGGGCTTCAAAATATCTCTTCTTCGAAGCCATCTATCTCATGCCATTCTTGTTACGTAGTTGCCACTTTAATTTTCGAGCCTTATCTGGCTCGGGAGAATAGCGGTTCTTTCATGTCGTTTATCAAAAATAAATTCGAAAATAATGTGACGTTTATCAAAATAAATTCCAACGTCTATCAAATCTACGATCTCGCGAAGCTAAACCGAGTCTCACCCCCCC
>NW_012026910.1:97503-127869 GCF_000956235.1 Wasmannia auropunctata | reverse complement strand
CGAGTTTTACGACCGGCTTCCGCGTCCAGGTTTCGCGTCGATTTCGCGTCCAGCTCTTCTGCCGCATCGTGCTCGACGGAAGTGAGTGCGTGCGTGCGTGCGCGCTCGTTTGCTCGCGGATGCACGCCGAGTGGAGGAAGAAGCGTACGCACTCGCCGTGTCGTTTACGCGGCATGCGCTATTTCGGGAGTACACGCAACAACGTTAATCTGTCAGGGGAAGGCAGAACACGAATTCCTATCTCGCGCGCGCGCGAGAGACCGAGGGCTCCCCTCGAGAAAGTTTAAACCCGCGCGTTCCTCGGCGCGTTCCTCTTTTATATCTTCTACATTATTTTATACACATTCCTCGTGCACGTTATTCGCACGTCATTTCTTCTCTCCGTCGCGCCTTCGATACCGCGCTCGCTCGCACAATCCCTCTCCGCCGGTCGTGTCATGCCGATCGGAGAGCCGGCGGCCGCTCTCTTCGTGAATCGCGAGCGGTTTCGTCACCGGCGCCGAATCCAGAGCTGAGTCACCCTAATCGCGCGAATCGAAGCGGTCGTGCTGCCGCGAAATGTTAAGGTCGGCGAAACAGCGTCGCGGACGCGAGTCCGTTCGATACACGGTGTATACAATCGACCTCCTCTCCGGCCGTATGCGAAACAGACGGGAAGGGGAATAACCCCGGAAAATAGGACTTCCGTTTCGGTTTTCTCTCTCCCTCTCTCTTCCCTGTCCCTCCCAATGCGCATAACGGTCGTTAATTTTTCGCGGAAGTAACGCTAATTTTTTCTTTCTTGGGAAACTGCAGTCTCGAGTGTCGCGTATACCGCTTACCGTGCGCGGTTAATTTTAGAAACATGTGTGTGATTCCGTGTCTGTTTACCTGTCTATTTGCGTGAGAAAGAGATGAGAGCGCGTCGGGCAGAGTAGACATTTATTTAGAGAATTTTTCTAGAGAGTCTAAAGTATCTTTCGCCAGTCGAATCAGCCGATTGCGGTACCCCTTCGCGGAGCTGATCTGGCCGCGAATAAATCGATAATCCGTCATATATCACTGACCTTTGACTGTCGATTCAAAGTAATGTGTCCCGCCGACGCCCTCGATCACACAAGTGATTCGATCAATTCAACCGAGCGTGCTGTGTTTACAGTTACGTCATGGCGTATGCCAGCGGTGCGCATACGTGTCTCCGGCATATATTAATAAATTAATGGTTTGGTAGTTCGTGTCGTACTGAAGACTTAATACGTGTTGTTATCGTCGTTTTTAACACGCTCCCAGTCGTGATACTTTTAGCATCCTGGGTAATTTAATATATTCCGTATATAGATAATCGCGGTATGCGATCTTTAGCTCAGAAGTCGATGCTCGGGATTGCTCTTTTCTAGTTCGAGGCATTTAAACTTGACTGAAAGAATTGCGATTTTTATCGAATCGATTTCCAGAATTGGTGGTTTTGATTCGTCCGAACACTTTTTGGTATTGGCGTCGATATTCCGATATTTCAGAGTATAGTCGTATTGCGCAATTTTTATTTAAGAACTGTGTATATTTGACGTTAAACAATTAACTTAATTGCGATTAGAAAGTCGTTGATAATTAATATCGTTATCAAAATGATAGAACATTTCTGTGAAATCTCTTCAAATTGGCCGTGAGAGAAACGTGTAGCGCTTTGATATGACGTTTGATTCTTGTATGTACGTAGTACATACTTTGTCGGTAAAAAAAAAAAGGAATTACGGCCTTGCATCGCTCGCATGATGAATATTATATATTTATCTTAAGATGCTCAAAGTCGATTCTCTCTCGACCGAGCTGGGAATCATATACGACTGACGGTACGTACAAGTTAAGTTAAAACGCGAAGGTTGTATGGTGCGAATGACAATAATTACATGCTCAAGTCCTGTAACATATTTGCGCTTACCTCAGCGGTTACCTTGTGCGTACGGTTATTATCTGGCGGGGATATAATCGGCGGAATGCGCGCTTTTCTAGATACGAGCTCTACTCTTAACTCTCTTGGAAGCCAACCTGGAAGCCAAACTATACTTTTTCAAATTTTTGAATTTTAGTACCAAAACATAATTTTAAGATACAATTTATGACTTCGGCAATTTCTTTCACCTTTTACGTAGATAATTGGAAAGTTTATGATAAACTTGACACATTTTACATGTCCCAAGCGATCCATTCAACACAAGATGAAAGATATGTTAGAATAGAAAGTAACATAAATATGTTATATGTTAGAAATTAATACAAAAATCATAAACTTTGACAGAAATTGGAAATAAATTGACAGAATGTGGAAATAAATTGTGGAAGCATATTTTTTCAGTAAATTAAAATTTATAATATGTTAAAGTAACACGTGTATATTTTTTCATTTATTTTGAAATTACGTTACATTACATTAGTTTTATTTGTTTCTCTATAAATTGTGTTATTTTAACGCTAAGAAACATTGAGTATCAATTTAACACAAAATAACACAATCACGTTGTGATTGTGTTACGTTAATTCGACTATATTAAAAATTCAACACAAAAATTTTAATAAAGGCCGATTTTAACACAAATATAGAACGTTTTGCACTGTGTTGAAAAGGAGTTGATCGGTTTGGCTTCTGAGAGGTTCACATAATAACGCGCCTGTTCACGGTTGAGCGAAAGTTACTTCACCGTGACACTTGCACGTCGGTCGAGCGACACGTAATCCGAATTTCCTGTTTTATTCTTTTCTTCTCGTTCATTTTGCCCGTTATCGATGACGTGCAATACGAATCGAGCATGTACTTTATTTTTAACTGTGATTGATACGTCGAGAGAGAATTTTTTTTTGCAAAATTGACATGTTCTATTTTTCTTCTTTTTATTGATGTTAACTTTGCTGTATTATACGAAGAATTAAAAAAAATCAGATTTTCCAAAAAGCGAAAGATGGCTCATTCTTATACATATAACATATATTTTCGGTTCAGTATATCTTTCGTAATAATATTATCGTCCGTGCACATAATCGAAAATTATTGTCTCGTTCGCTCTTTTGCCCTTGCTCGCGTATCGATTACGAATCCAGATATTTCTGTTTGTACTTCTAATCGGTACGTTAAGATCTTATCTCCTTGCCAAATATTGAAACTCGATCACTGGATACGAAGACTAGGAATTACACGATCAATTCGCGAATTTACTTCACAGAGATGTAGTTATGACGTTTAAGACGTATGGTAAACTGATCTCCAATTCGAATTCCCGCTACGTTGAGTACGCGCGCCAGATATCAGGCGCATCAACACTAAAATATACAAAACTGAGAAAGCTCTCTCGATTCGACGATTCGCATAACATGAGTAGAAAATGTCACGCTTCCCGAGAAACCGACTCGGATAAACGTTTTCTCGAGGCGAATACCTATAAGTGATATAGAAATATATACGGGGGCACCCGAAAGTGGCAGGCCATACAAATATTATATTTAGCCGAAGTTTCCGAGAAGTTCGCTGCGTCTTGCGCAGTGTTAGACGCAATGGTGGTGCATCTTCCCGAATAAGAGCAAGTAACTCAATTGGTGCCGGTGCGTAATTAGGCCGCTAATTATAGGCGGTTGAACTCTTTACTCCTACGATATCGCGTCTCTCGCGGGGGCGAGTCATTGAAAATATAGAAGCACAAAATGATTTGCGCGATTTAGTTGTTGCGGAACACGAATGAAAGAGATCAAGGCAACGCGATACATTAATGTTAACGAGTATTACAGCGAGGTCGGACGTGATCCCAACGTTAGATACCCTTCTGGATCCTATATGAAATATATATATGTATATACGTGTACCGCGTGAAGAAGCGAGTTGCGTGATGCGAACCCAATGAATAATACTCTACACACATGCCTTGGGGATCAATTAAAGGGAGCGATTTTTTTTATTTCTTTGTTCCACGAATCATTTCCGAGTACCACTGAAACACATTTTTTTTTTTTTATATAAAAAATTCACGCACTTTAGGAAAAATATCAAGAAGCAATGTGTGAATTCCTATTAACTTACGGATTCGTTTCTTTGATGTTTATAATAAGAAAATGAGAATAATATGTAATGAATGAATAACGAGATATGAATTTTTATGAATTTTTACGTAACAAAAGTACTGATTAAAATTAAAAAAATATATAATACTGGTTATAAGTAAAAATATTATCGTCGTTATATCACGATCACGGTGTGAATATACTGGCGAGAAAGTTAAGGCAATTCTTTTTTTTTTTCTTTCACGGTGATCTCGTCCGCGATCGATGCTTTCTTCTCTTGTTTACACTACACGGTCGATCCCGCGAGGCGTAACTGCGCTTTCGAGGAAAATTATCGAACGCGAATAATTCAATCTCTCTCGCTTTACTTTCAGAGCGGAAAATGCCGCGACGACAACGACGACGCCTCGGAGATCGCGTTAAACTCGCGATGTAAACCTGGTTACACTTCTTCCTCGTCGTGTGTGCGTGCATACGTACGTACGTACGTGCGTGCACTCGTCCTATCTTTCTTTTTATAGACGCGAAAGGGTGGGGGGAGAGGAGGAAGAGAAGAAGGAAGAGCGTGTCCGCTCTGTCAACTCGAGAGGGAGAGATACCTGTCTTTGGTATCGATTACTTTAATAAGCCGCGCGCT
This sequence comes from Wasmannia auropunctata, assembly GCF_000956235.1. NCBI lineage: Eukaryota > Metazoa > Arthropoda > Insecta > Hymenoptera > Formicidae > Wasmannia > Wasmannia auropunctata. The sequence goes on along the minus strand of NW_012026910.1, from coordinate 123,209 downwards.
TCCGTTTACGGAAAGGGGGCTCGACGCAACCTAGTTTCCCGATTACCGCATCCAGATTACCGCCGCAGCCTCGTTCGCGAGACGACACGCTACATGCGAACGTAAACGCGAATTGTTAGATAATCGATGACGCGCGTCCCGCATATCCATACCCTACGAGGGAGAGATTGAGCTACGGATTGTCAATTCCAACGCGCCACTGCGTTTTATTGAGTATATCTCGCGTAAAGGGGACGGTGCGAATATGGGAAGATACATTTCTTATTGCGTGCTTGAAGCTTAATGCGTGAAAAGATTTCTATTTTCTTAAGAGAGAGAGCTATTGATACAGCGGCGTTTCTTATTTTAAGAGAGATCTTAAAGTTTTATTCCAGTTAATTACAACAAATCGTTAATCGTTGTTCATATTTACAAATTTGTGATATAAATTGTGAATTGTACTGAATGAATAATGTTAATTACATTTGTAACTGTTTAGAACGAAATTTTAAGAATGAGTTCTTTATTATTTAAATTTAAGAAAAAATTTTGTATATAAGAGAATGTTAAAGTAATTTTTCCAAGTCTCAAGCATGCAAACAGATAGTAAAAAAAAATCTTTCTTTCCTTCTTGCCGCTATAATTATACCTACGCAGAACTCGTTAAGCATTAAACAAGATTAATTACTGTTTTTGCATATACAAATCATTATCGTGCAGAGATTTAGTTTGTTGCGGGTGCGTTGACGCACATAGTAAATCATCATCACCGGCATCAGCCTAACTGTACCTTCTCACCTTCACGAGCACGTCATTTTCACTTCCTGGGATTGCGCAATCGCGCCAGGCGTTTTACAGTTTCGATTGTCCGGTAATAATGTTGAAACGTCGATCGAGATACCGTTATGAAATCTTTTGTTGCTGATTGGACGTATCCCGATGCACGCCGGAACCATCGGACGGATTACGGAGTTTGTGCCGCGAAGATTCTATTTCTTCTTGTTAAGAATGTTGATAACAACATTCATAACATCCACAACTCGCATAATGAATACCGTGGAGCTAAAGCGACGTTCCGTCCACGTATTTAAAACGTTTCGAGCAAGTTGTCCGACGGGCAGATTAGCGCAAATGCGGATGTGACGTAGCCCCGTGTACAGTAACAACTGTCGGCTCTCCGTCTAGAAATAGGGACTTCCAGCTCCGACATCTCTTCGCATAATTCCAGATGAAATGGCGTTTTCGTGTAATTCGCATGGCAATATAAATTATCACATGCGGATATATCAAATTATTAAATCTTTGACATCTTATTAGTACATTGCGAGCGAAATCTGTCTCAGCAGAGTGTTAAACCATCAAGAATCGAGTCCGGCCTCTTGAAATTGCTTTACTTTATTATAATTATCACGTTACAAGACAAAATTATCTTACCGCACAAGCGGTAATGCGAAATACGACAGTTGAAAGATTTCTTTCACGTAATTCATTTCCATCAATTGGCACGTATAAAGAACTCAACTGTTGATGTACATTTAATCTACCTTAAATTACTATACTTTCTATTTTGTTTTATTATTTTTCCCCTCGTAAACTCTAAAGTTTTCTGGTAAAAAGTAGCAATTTGGATTTAAAAAATTGACAATCCTTACGCGTATAGATACCGACAGAAGCGTAATTTCGCAATCGAAAAGTCGCGAGCAATTTCAAACCGAGAGCGTTACTAATTAGTTCGACCTTAACTAGCTTGTTTCTCTGCATCGAGCAATTTGCGCTAATGAATACGCGGTCGAGTACCAAGTACCTCAATTGCCGTTTTATGACATTGTGTTTAAAGAGACGTTTAAAGATCGATTTCCTTAAATCAGTTGGAACTTACTGACGTAACATGATTTGTTGCTCGCTTGTCGGCACGAGCGAGCGGTACGTATATACGTACGGATTGCTGGAAAATCGCCGACGTGTCGGCCGCAAGTCCCCTGTGGTGCCACTGACAGGAATTGTGCCTCGAGGACGATATATCCGCGATCCGATCTAATTCGCTGCTCCATTTTATGGCAGATTTCATTGGTACCGTGAATAATCGCGTGCTTCCTGTGCCGCGTCCCAGGAAAAGTCGCGCGCGGGCTTAGTCCGTTACGTAATGCAGCTGTGCGTTGCTTGCGGAGATTTTCTCAGATTTCTGCGAACAACTGCAAACGTCTGAACTCCTCGCGCCTCAAAACCCGCGGCGAATTGTAATTTAATCGGACGTGAAAAATCTTTGGATGTTGGAAGATCGAGAGACGATCTCTCGGGATGTGAATGGAACGTGGATTATGGCGCGGCGCGTATGTCACTTGAGATGTTACATTATTTATCAGCCGCCTGGCGAGCGCCATGCTGAATGCCTTTGGCAGTACGCAATCCCCCTCGTTAATATTATTCGTCTAATGCAACAATCGTGTGCTATTTATAATAATCTGTCATACGTGGAAGGCACAGCGTCTAATTAAGCGACCAAAAACTGCTTTCAAACCGTTTCACTTTTTGCAAGGATTGTTAATCTCTCTCCTGAATATTCATTATTTAATTTTTGCTGTTGAGTCTTTATTTATTTCTATCGAATTTCACTGATTTAATTTAAAGCGTTCAATTAACGTATATCAAAATACACTCGAACTAATCGGGAAGATGATTAATTAGCCGGCACAGAAGGCACTTTATTCGCAATTAATAAATTAATTCGCAGAGACGCATCGACCGCTAGCCAAAGTACGCGGAATGCGGAATTTCTATCGCGAGCGTTTGTATCTGTAGCGTTCGCGGATATTTATAACGTCCAAAGCGGCGGATTCTTTTGTCCAATAACGGATCTTCAATAAGAGCACAACGGAGGGTTCGGTGATTCAGCGAAGCTTCCCAGCGGGCCCTTGATGACACGCGACGGAATGCCACGATCGTCCGCGGGATTATTCTGGACACGAGTACACATTTTGTTAGTCGCGACGCATACCAATAGTTTTGACTTTATTCCGCTGTAAAATCAAGTCGAAATCTTTATCACCGACGACAACGACGATTCTCCTGTGTCCCGGCTGAGGAAAGAGCAAATCGGGTCATCGTAAGGTCGTTCACCTCGCGCGCGCGGTTCCTCTAGATTTCGCCCCGTTAATTTTAATCGCTAAAAACGGGCAGTTACTTTCTAGAGCATCCACATTTAAAATTTTTTTTTTATTTCTGTCCGAATCAAAACCCGTAATTATATATCTAGTTAATTGGATCATCTTCAGATATCCGATATATGTTCAAATCTGCGAATTCGTATCTTTGCTCGCAGATCACGGTGTGCAAAAATTTATTGGAATTATATATAAACGCAATTAAAGTAAAAAGGATGCTTTGCGAATATATATATGTGTGTGTGTTATTTTCGTATACTTCGTAGTCGCGGTAGGAATGAATTCGAAGTCACGTAGTGCAAGTTACTTTTAGCTCCGAACAATTAATGTAAGGCATTAAGGTATTATTCCCGTCTTAAGAATTAAACAGCACGAAACAGTAATAATGGCAGTTAATAATTAGAGTTTTCTGCCAAACGCACTTGTTTAATCAGTCAAATTAAAAATCTTTTTTTATCACTGGCATGTTAAAGGCCAGTCGTGCGAGATTGAAACGAATCAAACGAATCACGTCGATGTGACAGTCTCTAAAGTTCGAATCCGAGCATCGACTCTCGAAATCTCGTTAGCGGAATGGAGCTTGCAGCTTCGGAGGGGGGGGGGAGGCGGGTATGTTGCCGGGAAAACTGGGTCATCGTAAGGGCGTTTACCCGCTTCACACCTCCGCGATTCTTACCCGCCGGTAAAAGGCCGCTGCCTACTGCGGCAAGGAATCGTTTCGAAGAAGAATACAATCGCTGTGTAACGGCGATTTCTGCGATTGCATCTTTTACATCGCGCCTACAGCCCGTGGTGATTTTAGCTCCCCAAGACTCGACCCACGACGGCAAGTTCGTCGGGCGATAAACGTCGAAACGATCAGCCGCATTGAAGCAACTGGGAGTAATTGCAAAACGATTACTCCCAGTTGTTAAACTTGCTATCGCACGTTTCGTCGATTTTTATAATGGTTTTCGAACTGATAAACGGCAGAAACCTTCTTGGGAGCGATTCGATTGAAAGAATCGAGTAAATCAAATTAATCTCGCCGATTAATAGGTATACGTATAAGGCATACACTGAAAAAAGTAATCTTGCAATTATAGCGAGAATTATTTAGGTACGAAAAATGAGCTAAAACGGATTAGTATAAACACTGCGATGTCATATATGTTTTGTATTTGATCAATATAGATAACAGAAACAGAAATTATACTTGAACTATTTGTCACATTTAGCAAGAAAGTTCTTCTATGACGTTTAATCAGTCCAGACTCTAATCATATTTAGTTATGAGATCTATGTTTTCTTGTATATATTCTTAGAATATTGCTGCTATAAATTCTACGTATGACAGACAATTTTTTAGCAGATACAAAAAAAAACAGTGATATAATTTAAGTGTAATATTTACAATCCTATAGGTGAAACATTTCCCTGAGTGATACGATGCGAGTCGCGTCGTCGATTTGTCTACAGCGATGATTCGTAGTGCGTTAACGATTTTTCTTGGTGTCCTAATAATAAATGAGACTTAATTATAATTAAGAACAATTCGCGATAATAACAGTAAATATGTATTCGTTATTTATATTTTCACGCTTAGATACGTTATTATCTAAACTATTTGCACGTTATTGCAAGTATCTTCTGTGATTGACACGCTACCAAATTTCGCTAACGTAATATTAAGTACTATTATATGACTAACTGTTGTATGATCGCGCTGTCTTCTCTATACAACGTACAACTGACGAAGATCAGATAATTCAAAGGATATTATTAGGCACTTCACCCTATCACTCCATTGAATGCCATATTATTGACGATTAAAGCTTGGCTCTAACGATCTCGAGGGACGCGGAGGAAATCTCGTATTCGGAGTGATAAATTGTCGCGTTCGGGGCGCGGAGGGAATTCGATTTCGAGCAGCCCAGGACAGAGGCTCCAGGGTTAAAGGCAGGGTTCAAAACGCAGGGTATTTACCTGCCCTGCTCCCTTCACCTTATGCAGGTACTCTCGACGTGTGTTCGCCGCGGACACCGGCGCCACGGTGACTCCGGTGGAAAATCAATAATCCTGGCTCTGTGTATGTGCCCGTGCGCGCCTGTGTGTGTGCGCGCCGTGTTCATCTTACCTTCGGCGTTGCGACGAGACGGTGCGGTGGTTCGCTTATACCTATATCGGATCTTTTTTTGCGGTGAAGGAGGCGCCATCGAACTTGGGCACAAAAGCGCGATTTAATTCGCATGATTAGATGACGAAACGTGGTTCCGTTGAGTATCTCGTCTTGAGCCGACCTGAAGATAGACCGCCGAAGAGGTCGACGTTACGCTTATCTGTGCGCGATTTCGTTCCGCAGCCGCAACAAACCTATATCGTTAAGGTTGCGACACTTGTAAATACTCTTCATAAACTCTATTCCTTTGTAAATCACGTAAGATAATTTTGAGATGGAGGTGATTAGAGATGATTTTGAGATAGGGATATTTTAGGATATAGATTTAGAAGAGCTGACGAGAGTGTATGGCTAATTATAAATAACTAACTACGTAGATGATATCGATTTTGTGTTTTCGTGATATATAAGCATTTAAATGTCTGTATTGTATAAATGAATAGTGTGGCATTTGAAAAGTGATTATATGCGGTTCAAATCATTTTTAAAAAGTTTCTCAGTAAACGAAAAACCGAGAACTATCGTTTAAGAGATAATGCTAGTAGCATAGAGGTCACGCAACCGTTATCGAGAGAATTGAAGAAATCTTTTTGCCTGTATAACGAGAGAAAGCTGCAGAAGGAGCTGGATGTATTTAAACAACAGGATCCTGCTTCGTGGAACCCCCAAGCTGCAGTGTGGGGACTCGCGGTGCATACATACAGAGACCGGCTGTTCTCGTTCCGGTGCACAATGAGCTTCTTGTTTTCCATTTTCACTTCTTACTCTACCGTACTTTATCGAGTTCAACAGAGAGCTCTTCGTGACGGCACATACACACTAAACGTAATTTGTTCGAAAAAAAAAAACGTTATTAATCTTTGCACCTTTTTTTCCAATCTATAACTCAACTTCAAAAAGAGCGACTCTTTAAAAAAATGGTAGTCAGACATATAATAACCTGCGTTATTAAAAATACTATTGCTATCATAATTGTTGAGTGGAAAACCTATAATAATAAACAGTCGTTGCTGCATATGAAGTCTATATCTTTGAAACTTAATGAAGGAGATTATTGTTTCATTATTTTTTATTTCCAGTTTTTTTCTAACACATGCATGTCTGATGTGTACTTAATATTTTAATCAATTAATTTTCAATTATTTAATAATTTTAATTTTTTAAAAATAAATTAAATTATTTCTTATTTTATGAAAATAAAATTCCGTTTGGAAATCATTCATGTTCGCGTAAACTCTTTTTGAAAAAAGAGGTTTCGGGAGTACGTCCTGCTTTTCTCGGCGACCAGACTTTAGAAAGTGCCACCAGTAAACTTAACCTTCCTCGATTATCGAGTCATTCACTTTGTGATTCATCTCATCCCGCCCACTAGATACGAAGGCATTAATCTGTATGTACGTTCCCACTACGTTGGCCATTAAGTATGACGGCACTCGTGTAATTGCTCTTAATTCAACGTAAGTGACTGTCCAGACATTTAAGAATGCCATTCATGCGCGCGTTCCACCAGGCTTTCGACGTCGCTCGGGGAGAACACGTCGATCTCGTCGCGAAGCGATCGATCTGTCGCTTCACGCCGGTATTATTAACGATTCGAGAGAGGATTAGAGTCTTGTGTGCAAAATACCGATTACACCGCTTCTGCCTCCTTCCTTTCCTTCCCCCCAGATATAATTTGTCAGGTATATAATAATAAATTCGTGACAGCAAGCGGTAATTCCATTGGCGTCTTTATGCGCGACGATAAGCCTCGAGGACGCTTGTTAATTGAAAATGCCGACCAGCAAGGTTACGTAATGGATAATAAAAATTGTGACGCGCTGCAGGAAAATTGTGTAAAAAAATATAAAAAATACATACACACACTTATAAGTCGCGTGATTTTTTACACTCGCTCGTGTAATTTTTGTGAACAGTGCGTCTTTAAGTCCAGTATAGGATGACGTAATCATGTTTGCGCACCGGACGATTTTATCATGAAGCTGCTCCTCTCAATTTGTCGTTTTCATCATTAGATCACTATATCGGTTTACTCCGGTTTTCCTTGAGCTTCTCGCGCGCCCGAACGTCCGCGACAATACCTGCCGTGTTACTTTACCTGTGACATTTGGTCTGTTTAAAGATAAAAAAGAAAAGTCGATATCGCTCGCTCGTGCAGCTGCAGCTGCAACTGTTCGTCGTGTTATCGGTATTCATCAGTAAACGTCGTCCGCGATGGATCGTCGTAAATTAGACAACGCGGTTAATCAGGCGTCACCCTTCATTATGCCGGTCTGTTTTTAATGTTGAATCACATTGGTGACGCTGATCCTTGCGTGAGTTTACAAGAGAGAACACGATTACGTAATTAATGCTTATTGGTGTTAATTGATGTTTATATTCACAGAGAATCCGTTTCTGATCATATATTTCCATTTCCTCCATATATGCATATATGTACACATGTTAATTGTAATGTGAAGGCGAATATAGAAGATATTTTTTGATCTTCAATCACAGATCTAAAAGGAACGATTTCCTCCTTCTGCCATAAAAACTCGCATGCATTTAAATTACAGGACGAGTGCCATTATATTTCGCGTACTGCATTTTGCTATACACTGCAGCGAATATGCAAAATAATTATGCGAACACAGCACGAGTAAAAATCATACAATATATTGTATACTTAAATAGAAATACAAATTTCAGTTATAAATCGCCCGATTTTTACATCTGTTATTCATGTAATTTCTTACATCGTTTTTTAACAAATTTTTATAAATTAGACTACTATTCGATAAATTATTTAGATAATTTAATAAATATTTATCACATTAGCATAAATCTACGTTTCTAGACCTCAGATACTCTTCGCAAATCTTTTCAATGACGTAAAGAGATGGAAAAAGAGAATCGATTCCATTTTTTTTTTGTATCGATCTTCGTTTCTCGTATTTATCTACGTGTAGAACATTCAAAGTCTGCTTGGCACGTGCTCCAAGCTTATCGTGTATGCAAGCGCGATCCCGTGTCGTAAGTCGACACGTTACGCCAATGCCGGCGAGCGTGTCTACCTTTTCGTCAAGTCACCTTCCTGCGGGGTCCGGTGCGACGCCGATGCCGATGTGTATATTTCGCGTGTGTGACATCATTCGCGTGATGTAATCGTCGTGGCGAGCGAGGCGGCCGCGTCTCCCACGCGGAGGCAAGCGCGCGGTAATGCTATCTATTAAATGAGCGCACGTATGTGTACCTAGAGCCGTGTACTCTACGGGCGTTAACAGAACGTTGCCACCTCCTTGATATCCGGCGAGCTCGGCGATAGGAGCGATGCAATTAGTTGGCGGTATCGGGACGATTCGAGGAATACGAGCATATGGATGAAAAAAATAATGGAAAGAAAAACGGAGATGGATTCTCCGACTATAGGAACAACGATTGCAACACGACATTTCTCGCCGGTGTTTTTTTTTTGTACACCACCATTGCATAGAGTTTAAATTATAATGTCCCACGGTAAAAACAATACGATCGAAAAGGAGATGACTCTCGTGTAGAAATAAATGGGGGAAAAAAGCCACAGTTCTGGTTATCGCGGGACTCTGTACGATAATGCGACTTGTGGGTGTTGATTTAAGGAAATGTGCCTTTATTAAGTGCTCCAACAATAGATGTGACGCAGAGAATTTATAGATTTATTACACGGATCAATCCCATGTAAAACAGGCATAGAAGTTTATTTATTGCAGCGCTTCTCGAAAGCCGATTTATCAGTATTTACCTTCAGATACTAAAGATACAATTTTTATGATGTGAAGAACAAATTATTATTATTATTATACCTACGTTGCGATTGGACCGTTGATGAGAAGAGATGTGCACGAGAAATGTATTTTAAACTAACGAAATTGAAGGGAAAGATGAATGAAGGACTAACATTGTACGTAGGCGCGCGCAATCGTGCCTTGTTATCGAATAGTGTTGCGTAACATCTCTTTCGAAGTCCCTTCTATTTACCCAATTATTAATCGTTAGACCCGCCGTGCAAGAAGATAAGATTACTCTGCAATTCTTATCTGTACGCGTAGATTGACGCGCGCTGACCGTAGCTTGCCAAGACACGTTCCGTACATCGCGTTACTTACCATTACGCCGCGTGGGTAGCAAAAAAGAAGAAATTTTTATGATTATTACTTACGTCCTCTCGTTTGCATTTTATGCGTGGTGCCGCGTTTTCTAGGCGCGCGGTTGAAGGTCTTACTGTTAGATATTCAACGCTGAATATCTTCTACATCTAAATTATGTAACGTGTATGTAAAGGACTGCGAAAAATATTTGGCGTTAAGCATTAATAGCCCTTTAATTCAGAATCTGGATCGCGTGATGAAACGAATGGAGACGTGATCTTGTAAAAATTTATAATATAAATATTACATATTCTATATAACATAAATAAAATATATTTTATATATATATATATATTATAATGAGAGAGAAAAGAAAGAATATATAAATTTTTTTTCAAAAATTTCTCCGATTCCGTGCACTAACAAATTTACGATATCGTTTTCAGGTGCACCCTTTTTAAGGGTTCGGCAGAAGTGAGCTGTTGGTCTGATTGACAAAATGACGACCGACATCTCGGTGGTGCGCGGGGGTTGGGACCCCACGCTACAACAAGAGATTGTCGACGAGTACGAATACGACGGGGGAAACTCGAGTTCGAGACTTTTCGAACGCTCACGTATCAAGGCGTTAGCTGGTACGAAATTCTATCGATTTTCTTTTTTGCTTTATATATATATATTTTTTGTTATAATTATCTTTTACGTCTTTTACAATTATTATTTTTTTTGTAAAGATAATAGTGTGATTTTTGTTTTTATCAATTCTGTAATGAATACTTAAAGCTCGGCTTTGTAATACTATTCTGTAATAGTAATGAATGGCGATACTGGGGCATTGTGTGAATTGTTTTTAGAAAATTGTATAACGGTTAGGATTATCAAACAACCACATCCTTTTCAGATAATCATTTTAAGAATTCGATAACTTCATAAGTTTCTAACAGTTGCTTTTCAGATTAGATTGAAAGTAGTTGAAGTACGTAAGAAAGTACGAAGTGTATAGCTATCGTTGAATGTACCATACATATATTGAATATTATATAAAGTTAAACTTATTAAACAATTAATTGGATAGATTAAAATAATGTTGATCATTTGTGCAAGTGAAAATATAATAAATATCAGAATTACAGTTTATTAACTTTAAGAATGAATTATGATAAAGTCGTGTTTGATCTCCGAGGTAAAAAAACTCTATCTTAATTATTTAAAGATTTCAAAGCCTATCTATTAATTTAATTAAATTATTGTCTATCGGATACTAGATTTAGCTATATCTCTAAAATCAATTTTAAAATTAGCATACATTAATGGGTGTTTATTAACGATTCATTGAGACCGCTTTCGTGTGATCTTCTTCACCAGGTGAGCGTGAATTAGTGCAAAAGAAGACCTTCCAGAAATGGGTCAACTCCCACTTAGTCCGATGTTCGTGCCGAATCGGCGATCTGTACGTCGATCTGCGAGACGGCAAGATGCTGATAAGGCTGTTAGAGATCTTGTCGGGTGAGCGTTTGCCGCGCCCTACCAAGGGCAAGATGCGCATCCACTGCCTGGAAAACGTGGAGAAGGCACTGCAATTCCTACGCGAGCAGAGAGTACATCTGGAGAACATGGGTTCTCACGACATCGTTGACGGGAATCCACGTCTGAGCTTGGGTCTCATCTGGACGATAATCCTGCGATTCCAGATTCAGGACATCACGATCGAAGAGACGGACAATCAGGAGACCAAGTCCGCCAAGGACGCGTTATTATTATGGTGTCAAATGAAGACCGCGGGTTATCACAATGTGAACGTAAGAAATTTCACGACGTCGTGGCGGGACGGTTTGGCGTTCAACGCGATCATACACAAGCACCGTCCGGATCTGATTCAGTTCGACAAGCTGTCCAAGTCGAACGCCATTTACAATCTCAACAATGCCTTTAACGTCGCGGAGGACAAGCTCGGCCTCACGAAGCTACTGGACGCCGAGGATATCTTCGTCGATCATCCAGACGAAAAGTCCATCATAACGTATGTCGTCACGTATTATCACTATTTCTCGAAGATGAAACAGGAGACCGTGCAAGGTAAGAGAATCGGCAAAGTGGTCGGTATTGCGATGGAGAACGATCGTATGATACACGAGTACGAGAGCCTCACCAGCGATCTGCTGCGCTGGATCGAGGCCACGATAGAGGCGCTCGGCGACCGCAGGTTCGCGAATTCCCTAGTGGGCGTTCAATCACAACTTTCGCAATTCTCGAATTATCGCACGGTAGAAAAACCGCCCAAATTTGTCGAAAAGGGTAATCTCGAGGTATTGCTGTTTACTCTACAGTCGAAGATGCGGGCAAACAATCAGAAGCCCTACACGCCCAAAGAGGGTAAGATGATATCCGACATCAACAAGGCATGGGAGAGATTGGAAAAGGCTGAACACGAACGGGAATTGGCCTTGCGCGAGGAACTGATTCGGCAAGAGAAATTGGAGCAATTGGCAGCTAGATTTAATCGTAAGGCTAGCATGCGCGAGACATGGCTGTCGGAAAATCAGCGATTGGTATCGCAGGATAACTTCGGCTTTGATCTCGCTGCCGTGGAAGCCGCCGCAAAGAAGCACGAAGCTATAGAGACTGACATCTTCGCCTATGAGGAACGTGTGCAGGCCGTCATGGCGGTGTCGCAGGAGCTCGAAGCGGAGAATTATCACGACATTGAGCGTATCAATGCTCGCAAGGACAACGTGCTGCGATTGTGGAATTATCTTCTGGAATTGCTGCGCGCCAGGCGGATGCGGCTGGAATTATCCTTACAGCTGCAGCAGAACTTCCAGGAGATGTTGTACATATTGGACAGCATGGAGGAGATTAAGCTGCGACTATTGACGGACGATTACGGCAAGCATCTGATGGGCGTGGAGGATCTGTTGCAGAAGCACTCTCTCGTCGAAGCGGATATCAATGTGCTCGGCGAGAGAGTCAAGGCCGTCGTTCAGCAGAGGCAGAGATTCTTAGAGCATGAAGAAGGCTATCGACCGTGCGATCCGGCCATCATCGTCGAGCGCGTGCAACAATTGGAGAACGCGTACGCCGAGTTGGTGCGTTTAGCGATCGAGCGTCGCACCAGGCTCGAGGAATCTCGGAAACTCTGGCAATTCTATTGGGATATGGCCGACGAGGAGAATTGGATAAAGGAGAAGGAACAGATCGTATCCACGGGTGACATCGGTCACGACTTGACTACCATCAACCTGCTGCTGTCCAAACACAAGGCATTAGAGAACGAGATACAGTCGCACGAACCGCAGTTTATGTCGGTTGCAGCAGTTGGCGACGAGCTAGTCCGACAACAACACTTCGGCTCCGATCGTATTCAGGAGAGACTTCAGGAGATACTCGCTATGTGGAATCATCTGTTGGATTTGGCGGCTTTCAGAAGAAAGCGACTCGAAGAGGCTGTCGACTATCATCAGCTTTTCGCAGACGCGGACGACATAGACATCTGGATGCTGGATACTTTGCGACTCGTCTCGTCGGAGGATGTCGGCAGAGACGAGGCAAACGTGCAATCGCTATTGAAGAAACACAAAGATGTAACGGACGAGCTTAAGAACTATGCCACTACTATCGATCAACTTCATCAGCAGGCGTCTACGTTGGGCGAGCAGGATGCCAAATCGCCGGAAGTTCTGGAGAGATTGTCTTCGATAGATAACAGGTACAAGGAGCTCCTCGAGCTGGCCAAGTTGCGTAAGCAGAGACTGCTAGACGCTCTGTCGTTGTACAAGGTGTTCAGCGAGACCGACGGAGTTGAACAGTGGATCGGCGAGAAGAATAGGATGCTGGATACAATGGTGCCCGCCAAGGATATTGAAGATGTCGAGATCATGAAACACCGCTATAACGGTTTCGAGAAAGAGATGAACGCGAATGCATCCCGCGTCGCTGTGGTTAATCAATTGGCTAGACAGTTGTTGCACGTTGAACATCCGAACTCTGAACAGATAATCGCACGACAGAACGAGTTGAACCAGAAGTGGGCCGAGCTGCGTGAGAAGGCGGAGGGTAAACGCGAGGAATTAAACTCCGCACATGGTGTGCAAACGTTCCACATCGAGTGTCGGGAGACCGTGTCCTGGATCGAGGACAAAAAGCGAATCTTACAGCAGACCGACAGTTTGGAGATGGATCTGACTGGCGTGATGACGCTGCAGCGCAGACTGAGCGGTATGGAGCGCGATTTGGCGGCCATCCAAGCCAAATTAGATGCTCTGGAGAAGGAGGCGGAAGTCATACAGAAGGATCATCCAGAGGAGGCTGCGATGATACGCGAAAGAATCACGCAGATTCATTTGATTTGGGAGCAGCTGACGCAGATGTTGAAAGAGCGCGATGCCAAGCTCGAGGAAGCCGGTGACTTGCACCGATTCTTGCGCGATCTCGATCACTTCCAGACATGGCTCACGAAAACGCAGACTGACGTTGCCAGCGAGGACACGCCGACCAGCCTTGCCGACGCCGAGAAGCTGCTTACGCAGCATCAAAATATCAAGGAGGAGATCGACAATTACACCGACGACTACCAGAAGATGATGGAGTATGGCGAGCGGCTGACGACGGAAGCCGGCGACGGTGATACGCAGTACATGTTCTTGCGCGAGAGATTGAACGCACTAAAGATGGGCTGGGAGGAGTTGCATCAGATGTGGGTGAATCGTCAGAACTTACTGTCAAACTCCCTGAATCTACAGGTATTCGATCGAGACGCGCGACAAGCGGAGGTGCTCCTATCGCAGCAGGAGCACATTCTTGCCAAGGACGAAACGCCGGCGAACTTCGAGCAAGCGGAACACATGATCAAGCGACACGAGGCCTTTATGACCACCATGGATGCCAACGACGAGAAAATCAATTCGGTCGTACAGTTTGCCGGACGTTTGGTTGACGAGGGACACTTCGCGGCCGATAAGGTGAAGAAGAAGGCCGAGAACATCAACGAGCGTCGGCAAATTAATCGCGACAAGGCCAATCTACTTATGGAAAAACTCAAGGACCAGCTTCAGCTGCAGATGTTCCTGCAAGATTGCGAGGAACTCGGTGAATGGGTACAGGAGAAACATATCACTGCTCAAGACGAAACGTACAGAAGCGCGAAGACTATTCACAGCAAGTGGACCCGTCACCAAGCGTTCGAAGCGGAAATCGCTAGTAACAAAGACCGCCTACAGCAATTGCAGCAGGCCGCGGACGAATTGATTCTACAGAAGCCGGATCTAGCCGAGATTATCAAGCCGAAGGTAACCGAATTGGCGGAACAATTTATCGAACTGGAGACCACGACTCATGACAAAGGCGAGCGATTGTTCGATTCGAACCGCGAGGTATTGATACACCAGACCTGTGACGACATCGATTCCTGGATGAACGAGTTAGAGAAGCAGATAGAAAGTACCGACACCGGTTCCGATCTGGCGTCCGTCAACATATTGATGCAGAAGCAACAGATGATCGAGACCCAAATGGCGGTGAAAGCGAAACAGGTTACCGAGCTGGACAAACAGGCAGAACACTTGCAACGCACAGTACCCGACGACAAAATGGAGGAGATCAAGTTCAAGAAGGAGAAGGTCGCTCAGAGATTCGCCCAGCTTAAGGCGCCGCTCATCGATCGTCAACGGCACCTCGAGAAGAAGAAAGAGGCCTTCCAATTCCGACGCGACGTCGAGGATGAGAAGCTGTGGATAGCAGAGAAGATGCCTCAGGCAACTAGCACCGAGTACGGAAACTCGCTGTTTAACGTTCACATGTTGAAGAAGAAGAACCAGTCGTTGCGCACGGAAATTGAGAATCACGAACCGAGAATCAATTTGGTGTGCAATAACGGACAGAAGCTGATTGACGAAAGACACGAGGACAGCCCCGAGTTCCAGAAACTGATACCCGAATTGACGGAGAAGTGGCGTGAATTGAAGGACGCAGTCGATGACAGAAACAAGCATCTACTGCAGAACGAGAAGGCGCAGCAGTACTTCTTCGACGCTACCGAGGCCGAGTCGTGGATGAGCGAGCAGGAGCTGTACATGATGGTCGAGGATCGTGGCAAGGACGAGATCTCTGCCCAGAACCTGATGAAGAAGCACGAGTCGCTCGAACATGCGGTTGAAGATTACGCGGAGACGATCCGTCAATTAGGCGAGACCGCCAGGCAGCTGATAAACGATCAACACCCGCTGGCCGATCAGATCGCCGTGAAACAGTCGCAGGTGGACAAACTGTACGCCGGTTTGAAGGACCTGGCTGGCGAACGACGCGCCAAACTGGACGAGGCACTCCAATTGTTCATGCTGAATCGAGAAGTCGACGACCTCGAACAATGGATCCAGGAGAGAGAATTGGTCGCCGGCAGTCACGAGTTGGGCCAGGATTACGATCACGTCACGCTATTGTGGGAGAGATTCAAGGAGTTCGCGCGCGATACCGAGGCGATCGGTTCCGAGCGAGTGGAGGCTGTCAACGGCATCGCCGACTCTCTCATCGCCACCGGGCATTCTGACGCGGCGACGATCGCCGAGTGGAAGGACGGCTTGAACGAGGTCTGGCAGGACCTGCTGGAGCTGATCGAGACGCGCACGCAGATGCTGGTGGCCAGTCGCGAGTTGCACAAATTCTTCCACGATTGCAAGGATGTTCTCGGCAGAATCCTGGAGAAACAAAACGCCATGTCTGACGAGTTGGGTCGCGACGCCGGCTCGGTGTCCGCCCTCCAACGTAAACATGCCAACTTTATTCAGGACCTGTCCACGTTGCAGAATCAAGTGTCGCAAATCGAGGAGGAATCCGCCAAGTTGCAGGCGAGTTACGCGGGCGACAAGGCGCGAGAGATCACGAATCGCGAGGCCGAGGTCGTAGCGGCGTGGAACAATTTGCAATCGTTATGCGAGGGCAGACGAATGAAATTGGAGGACACCGGCGATCTCTTCCGATTCTTCAATATGGTCAGGACCCTGATGATCTGGATGGACGACGTGGTGCGCCAGATGAACACGTCCGAGAAACCGCGCGACGTCGCCGGCGTCGAATTACTGATGAACAACCATCAGAGCTTGAAGGCGGAGATCGACGCCAGGGAGGATAATTTAATGGCGTGTATTAATCTCGGAAAAGACCTGTTAGCTAGGAATCATTATGCCAGCGTGCAGATAAAGGAGAAACTGGCGGCATTGACCGATCACAGGAATGCATTGTTACACCGATGGGAGGAACGTTGGGAGAATTTGCAACTCAGTAAGTAAAAAAAAAAAATGTTTTGTGTATTCTGGTCGTATGATATATATTGTATTTAATACTCGCTTACTTACGTTTTGCTGCAGTTTTGGAAGTCTATCAATTTGCCCGAGATGCGGCGGTTGCTGAAGCATGGTTAATCGCTCAAGAGCCATATCTCATGAGCCAGGAGCTTGGTGTAAGTAAATATTATACAAATATTGCAAGCACGAGAATTTTTAATTGAATCTTTCTTTAAAAAAACTTGTTATTTTCCACAGCATACTATCGACGAAGTTGAGAATTTAATCAAGAAACACGAGGCTTTCGAAAAGTCGGCAGCTGCCCAAGAAGAAAGGTTTAGTGCCTTGCATCGACTTACTACTGTAAGTAATTCTACGGGAGATCTATGACTAAATAATATTATAATAAGAAAGATCGTATTTCTATTGTGTATTATTTATCATTTAAATACGTAAATCTTTCGCAATAAGATAATATTTTTAGTTCCATTATATCATAAATTGAGGCAATTTATAAAATAATAGAATATGGTTTAGCGTGTAGAAATAAATAATTTTCGTGTTCTTAATGCAGTTCGAGTTGAAAGAACTAAAGCGACGAGAACAAGAAAGGGAGGAAGAAGAAAGACGTAAAAAGGAAGAGGCGGCAGCGGCGGAGGCTGCACGTTTGGCCAAGGCGACGCCCGTTACTAGTCCAGATGAACCACCTAGCGAAAGGTAATGTCGTCAGTATCTTACAATCTGTGCCGCGACGTTATACGCGATTTTATGAATGAATTTTCTTTATTGCAGAGCTGAAACTGATGGGGCAACAAGTGGAGTAGGAGATGAGGAACACGGTAATATAATTGTATATAATGGATATGTTTTGGGTTTTACTAATCGAAACTGTGATATACAATTTTTCTCGGTACTTACCGCATCTTCTAATTCTGTCTACGGTTTTGCATTCTATTTGAAGATGTTGATATAGAATAACCGGTGTATAACACACGCATATTGTTTAGAGTATATAATGATCGAGTGCTTTTTTTCCTAATAGAATTATATTTTCGTGTTTGTATGTCTATGGACTTTGGCGTAGTAATGATTGCGATTGGTAGTAATATTGTGAATCGAAAGAGAAAAAGCGGAACAAAAGTAACGTTTCACTTCTTCATGACTAATAATCGCGATACAGCGAGGAATCTTGCTTTTGACGTAAAATTCAACTCTTGACGACTTACGTATTTACGAATACGGTTTGTCTGGATAAGCATGTGACATCGCTAACAGCACGTTTATTTTTGCCTTTTCCCACCCACGCCGAAACTTATTCCGATCCGTATTTCAAATCCGTCGTCCACGTCATCTCGTTTTTCCCCTTCCGAAATGCACCCATAATGCGGCACGGAATGCACGAACCACAGCGGCACATCGCAAGGCTTCTACACGTACACCACAGCAAGACAAGCCCAAAGAAGGTGAGTGTTACGCGGATATGAAATTTGTCAAAGCGTGACCTCTTCTATATTAGAGTATCTGTCGTCTATACTGACTATACCTTTTTAATTCTTCCGCAACTCTTTCGAACCACCATAGTCTCGAGTGAATCATGTCCTGTGTATAGGTTCCCATAATTTCACAAACTGGTGATGGACGGATGATCAAGTCACGCCTTCGTAGCAGTACTTAACGACAGCTTTGTTCTTCAGATTTCACGTTTCACGGAATTTGGCGTTAAGTCACATATGTCGCAATAATCTTACATCTTTCAGCGTATTTACGTCGCACCTATCGCTCTCGCCCGCATAAATCACTGTTTGCTTCCATTAACTTTTTCTCTAGCAGGTGATGGCCCGTTATTCTGCCGGGGAGATGTCCCTTCTGTCGCCTGACATCGGTCACGTTACGAAAAAAACAATTTATCGAACATTTTAAATATTTGGCACGCACACATGTGTGAAACCACGTGTAACAATTTGGTATGATGAAATGCGAAAATTCAAGCGAAATTTTAAATAGTAGTCACAATTTCTGGTCATACTAATCTCTCGCGAACTATTTCATTCATCTGGTAGGTAAACATTTGTTAACTATACTATCTCATCATCCCTCGCCTCTATCGCACGATTGAAATATAACGCCTAAATACATTAATGGAAGGTAAGCACATTTATGAAATCGTCTCATCGATTTAGAAACTATTAGAGAGGCATGAAATTGGATTCTGTCGTTTGTGTACATATTGTATAAGATTTGCTCGAAATATTCGGACGGTCATACCATTATGTGAATAAAAAAAAAATCACTGAACTCGTGATTAACTTCTAGTTGTGCTTTTACGCTCACAATCACAGCAATTGAGTAGTTAAGTGGTATATAGCACTGGTATAACCGTGACGGATATGTGCGACGCATTTAACAAACGATGTGTTATCCAAGTAATACATAGCATGATTTTTGTGATTGGTGTGGTGTAGTGCATGCACAAAGACCTAGGCAGCTGTCTTTCCGGGAAGGAGATGGGGCTCAGCCTGTCGTGGCGACGTATGTGAAACCACCGCCGCCGCCGCACGGTACCCGCACGCCGACAAGTAAGTGTTCGCAAATACTCAAATCTCGTAGCTACGTGTGTGTCGAAAGGTCATTTATTAATACATACATCCCGCCACTCAGCTGCCACGTTTATTACCGTGAGTGATTGTTCAAGATCATTTCGAGCCTTGAACGAGCTCGTTCACTTAATTGAATGTAAACCGTGTAGTTAACGAAAAAATTACATTTATCACGACTGAGGTATCCCAGGAATGGCAAATTGACGCGTGATCGAGATCAAGTATAATAAGTGCCAAAATAGTCTGGTTGTTTTCCGAAGGCGTTCTTCGCCGGCAGCGGCCCGTAAGGACACAGACTGCCGTTCTCATCCACGAAGCAACAAGCTTTTACGACCCGCAACACCTCGTCCACCGATCGCGGCAGATCGTCGTCGTTTATCGTCACGTGGCGTATAATCTGCTGTCTGTCTATAACGAACAGGGCCCTGTACGCGTACCCCTCCCTCTCGTTCAACACGCCGTAGTCCCGCGTTATCTGATGGCTCTTGTCGGCGAGCAGCGGTATCTTCATTTCGCCCAAGCCCCCTTGTTTACGCGGGGTCGTCACCCACGCGAAGTGCGAGAATTTGGAATCCGTCGAGACTGCTACTACCTCCGAGCCTAATAATATTAAAACGTGAGAATTAACGGTAAGACATGAGAGAAAACGTTATCGTAAATATAAAACCTCGGAACGAAGCACAATTAATTTACATAATGTAAAATAACTCCATTTTCTTTGTAAACGTTTGTTCGACGAATCATCTTTTTTTTTTTTTTTAAGTACCCTTTATCGATTTTGTCGTTGAAAATCGTATTTGTAGCGTCGTTAACGGGGAAGAAAAAAATGTAACTTCGTACCGAGAGCTCGGAATTCGGCGATGCGGTCGCTAAATTGGATAAGTTCAGTGGGGCACATAAATGAGAAGTCGCACGGGTAGAAGAGAAGTACCAGGTATTTCCCCGCGAAATGCTGCGACGACAGTTCCTGCATCTTCAGATCGATTATCGCGTCGGCCGACCAGGGTGGCGCGGGTCGTGACACCGCTGGTATTAATTGCACTAGCGGTGGGAGCGACGTCTCTGACCTTTCTTCACAACAAGAGTTCATCGCGAACGTGTTATTTTCATTACACTCGAGCGTACCGCCACCATCATTCCTTCAAGATTAGATACTCCTCGCCCTTAAGTTGCAAATTGTCGCGATCGCGGATACCTTTGAGTATGTCGTCAAAGGCGGATATACGAAACTTTTTACGATCGACTTTATTTTCGTTCATCGTCAGACTTCACCGTTCACGAGAAGTGTCGTCGTAGAAAATAAATAGTAATTTTATTATTCAATGGCAAGTATTTATACATTTAGAAAAATGAGCACACGTTGAATCCTCAAAAAAATTTTTAAACTTAATATTTAATATATATTTATATAAATTAAAATAAATACATTTGCTATAATATATACGTATAACTATCAATGAAATATTTATACGTAAATATAATTATATTTTAAATTAATGCAGCTATTAATATTAAATATTATGATGTGATAAACACGAGGTGTACCTCCTACTTGTTACATACAGTTTAACAAGCGTGCATTGCTCATCTGGCATCTTACGCATGAGCATGTTTGCATGTCTGTATCCTCGTATTCTCCGTACATTCTCTGTATGTAGTTAGAAGGCATGGAAAAAGTAACGCATAACACGTGTGGATATAAGGACTATTAGAGGCAAATTGTTTACCTGATACAAAAATCTCTGCTACAAGCTAGGGTACCAAAAGTAAGTAAGCTAATGAACGTTATGTGTGTTGCGTACGTCGTAAAGCTCCGAAAGGCAGCGGCTCCGAGGCTGCAAGGCGTAAGGAACGAAGCCGCAGCAAGTCACCGTTCAGGAGCTTCCGCTGGAGAAAGTCCGCCAAGTCGCCGAGTTTAGATCGCAGTGGCGTGAGTGATGATGAGCACAGTATTCCTGGTGAGTGAATGAGAAAAGATACTTACACGGTCGGCAGTTATTACACTTACACGTTCACTCGTATGCCATTTTTTTTATTTTTTTTTACTTTTGTCACTCAATCGCTCGTGCGGTTCTACTCCAATTTTGCGTATATTTACAGCTCGAAGTATGAAAACGGTTGGTCCAGTAATGGTTGATCCAGTAATGGTTGGTCCAATTTATAATATCTGACATCTAAACGATGTCTGCTCGAGAAAATCGGAAATATCTGCGCTAACATGATTTAGAATTCACGTTCGCGGAATTCTAAATTATTGTCAGAATGTGTTGTTTAGGTGAAAGCTGAGATTAGAGGGAACCCGACATTTAATCTCTTTACTAATCAACCTTGTTTTGGTTACATAGGATTTAACAATCACTTATCTGTTGTATATTCAAGAAGACAGCTGCAGCTGATTATATGTTATATAATGGGAAGACTTGGAATTAAATTGTCATTTATGCATTACGCCTAACAAATAAAGGAATGAGTAATTGGGGCTTGTTTTTGTGTTTCAAGTGCTGTTATAAACATAAATATGGCTTGTTGGAAAATTCAAACAAATTAAGCATTTCCTAAATTAGAATAATGAGAAATTGGTAAAATCGATAGAATTCTTACAACTGGACGGTGTATTCTATCGAATGCGTGTTGCGATTAATCCCCAAATATATTAATATGTCACTGATTATTTGCAGCTTTGTCGTTCATCCGAAGCAAGAGATGCAGTTTCTCTCATACAACATACATAGTTCATAATACATCCGAATTTGTTTTTAGCAAATAATTACTCCTCATCAAGCAGATCGTGAAAACCCGTTTACCTTTTCCAGAGCCACGAAGTCCGAGCGACGACGAGTTCGAGGGGCCGTTGCAGCGGAAGCACGAGTGGGAAAGCACGACGAAGAAGGCGTCCAATCGCTCCTGGGACAAGGTCTACATGGTCATACGCGGACAGAGCTTATGTGTATATAAAGATCAGAAGTCGTACAAATCCTCGCCCGATCAATCGTACAAAGGAGAGGCACCTCTTGATCTACGAGGCGCGACTATTACCGTAGCGAGTGATTACACTAAGAAGAAACATGTCTTCCGAGTCAAGTCAGTGCTCGATATTATATGTATATTACGCGCATTCCGCGACATTGATATAGACACCGTCGTGAACTGCCTTTTCTTTTTATAGGTCGCAAAGCGGATCCGACTTCCTGTTCCAGGCCAAAGACGACACCGAAATGAATGACTGGGTGTCCGCGCTGAATCAAGCGGCGCAAGGAACATCGGGTGCAAGCACATCCAGGGCCCACACCTTGCCAGCCCCGACACAAGCCGAAACTAAGCGGCGTAGTTTCTTCACTCTCAAGAAAAAGTAAGTGTTCATTGGGAAATCTTGCTATTGCAATATCGTATACACGAGAATTTTAAGATAATATGGATATTTGAACTGAGCGTAAGAATTTTAAGCGAATTAAATTATGTAAAAAAATTTTACAATGTTGACAAATAAAATATTCTCTCTTATGCCGTAATAAAATTTTAAATCTAATTGACATCTATCTGACAAATGTTGCGAATATTTATATTACGAATTGTATTAAGTTTTGCAGCGTTTCAAGTCAAGACGTGTACTCTTGTATATAAGGTGCCTGTTATTTTGTTATTATTATCTTGCTTCATCCTTTTGAACACGTCCCGATGAAATTGACAGAGAATATTCTGTTAGCAATAAAAAAAAAACATACGCGTTTATCATCTTCCATCTCACTTTACTTCCCTCTAACAACATTCCTCATGTTCCATCTTACAACACTAATGTCTCTTCTCTCGAAATAACCTATCTTTCTCTTCAACTATTCTGTTTTGAAATATTATTTTCAATTAATCATTAAACGATACGACAGCCAATGTTTTATTTGGTTGTCGTAGAGAACATTATTCATCGTCATTGTATCATTCACGAGTGACGGACGATCATCTCGTAAATCTCGTAAGTCAATGATTCGAGAAGATATTCGCGCCCTCACTCCACACCACACGAAATTCCATTCGTCGTTCTCCTATCGCATTCGATCATGTTGCATTTATCATATTTTAGAAAAGCCAAAAAGTAGAAAGCGAAACCAATGAACGTATGAAAACAGTACACAATTGGAACAACATTTAGAAATGCGGTGAGTCGCACACACAACCCTCTAGATCATTCTACCGTCGTACACTATTGCACGATTATAATTCGGCCATCATTCCAATTGTTTTTCCTTTTTTCATTTGATCTTTCGTTGTGATTAGCTTCTGGAAAATATAACGGGAATGTTCTTCCAATTGTGAATGCGGAATGATTAAGTAAAATTTTTCTGAATCGAGAGGATTTGGATGTGTGTAGAGCTTTCTGTGTTTCGCTACGAACAAATATTTAGCCAACGAGTATCTCGCAATAAAGTGCTTGAGCGATACAGGAATAAGATGTAGTCGAAAAGATTCTACGTTGATGTAAATTTCTGCAGAGAGTCTACCACTTGAGATTCTCTTGCAGTAACGACAGACATGTGAAACGCAATTGTTCTCTGCACTACATCGTTCGAAATCTACGTAAATAGGCGCTTTTTAATACGCATACATATATATATATATTATATATCTATCTGCTTTTATTTTGAATACTTTTTTTTATTTCGCATAAGATGGTATGTTATGTAGATACTCTCAGATTATATTGTGTATCATTGTCAAATTCTATATTGTAGCTATGTTCGACCACCCGCTTCTGACATCGTCATTTTACTCTTCACGCTTTTTCTGCTATCAGAATATTCCCAGGAACTTTTATCGTAGAGGTAACCGAATCGTCCGCGCGTCTACCTTCAGACGCGTGCGAGACACATATTGCACAATATGTGACTCCTTAAAGACGGAATATTTGCTATTTTTATATATTAGTTTTAAGCGGTATATAATTGTGTTTACGATGCGTTGAAAATTCTTATGTATGGTAGCATCCTTTTTTTTTTTGTAACATAATGTATTCCATAAATAACAATAGTGTATAAAATGCATAAGCTGCAATAAGTAGAAAAAGTATAACGGACTTACTTTCAAGTTTTGAGCGATGATTTATTGTCAATTATTGCGATTTGTCTTAATTGAAATTTTTTGCTAATACTAAACTTCATTTAACGCAACTCATTAAATATCTTGAGAAATTGTAAAACGTATTTTAATGTGATCCACGAGGATTTTGATTTCCTACAGTATTATATATCCTTTCTCTTGTCACCTCGGCGTACATATGATTATTACTAAATTGTAAGACAAGAACAGTAATTGGAAGTGACAATTATTGGTTGTCCTAATGATAAAATAATTATCACCTTTCACGTTTACTAATTTTCAGCTAAACTGGAGCAGTGAAGTACGGTGTAAAGCCGCTCGTAATGCGTCTGCACAACATCATGTTTGTGAGAAAATGTTTCGTCGCTCTACATGGTTAAAGCAACGCTAATATAAAATTAGAAGACACGGCCACGGTGTTATGAAATGAATTGAAGGACGGATTGAACGGGTCTTTGAAAACGCCTACTTTCGAAGATACGGAGATATTTAACGGTTATATGTTGATATTTACAAGTGTAGGCTATTGAAAGTCTAATTAAATTTAGTTCTTCAATGAATTTTTTGGACACTTTGCAATATTGCTAGTTGAAGAACAAGCGACATTTTTTCATGTCCCACGTTAGCGTGATCAGACTTTTCACACGGGATTTAATTTTATTACATTTTACGTATATTGACACGTATTAAGATGCACGATCATTTCCTTGTCGCGGAAAACGATGAAACAAATGATGTCTTCTTTGTGGTACAAAGTATTTTATAAGTTGCTGCAATGTCTTTACATTCAGCAATCTTGTTTTTTTTTTTTTTTTTTTCCAAATAACGTTATTCGATAGAAGACGAGCTCGATCTTGTTGATGAGTCTGCGAAGAACGTAGATTGGAGGAGATATATCTTAGTCCATGATTTACGATGATTTCTTTTTATAATTCTATACGATGAGTTCAGATTTTTAACGTCTCTCGATGCATTTGACTGCATTTCGCGCGAGTTCTCGTGTTACAGTGCAGATATAATCTCCGACAATACTGAAAGGAGGGCGAGAACGATTCCAGCCGTGTTGATCGCTTAGGATATATCGCTTTCATTATCATATTATCGCACCGCAGTATTTTACTTGACTTCTTTTCCTGCAAACGTGTCTGTTTGCGTTCGGATGACTGCCATATATTTTAAGAGCCACACTAACTTGGGACATAATATTATATATAAACTATAGCTTTTAACAAATTGTTAAATATGCAGCGCCCTAAGGGAATACCGCATTGAAGAATTATAAAGAAAATGTAACGACTAACAAGAGAGAGTTTCCCCCTTATCCTCCCTCTCCTACCCCC
>NW_012026910.1:45135-97483 GCF_000956235.1 Wasmannia auropunctata | reverse complement strand
TCCCCCCCCTTCTTACACGATCCCATATATCACACACAACTCTGCAGAATTGCAAGAGTATTTAAAATTTCTGGACTCGCACAAATGATACAGTTTGTATTAAGTGAGCGCTTACGGTAAATTATTATAGCCGTGTTATATCACTGTTGCGAATTACTTGTATCTCACTTGATTCCGACTCGACGTTTGGCGTGACACGCGGACTACATCATGTACTCTTTGTAATTGTTAACTTTCTTTTTTTTTTTAAATATTTATCACGTTCATCTTGTTTTTTTTTCTTTTTAGAGTTTAGATATTCTTTATTGGGAAGTTTTGAGAAAGCTCCTTCGCGCTTCGGAAAAGTTTTTAAAAGTTTAGTACACTTTGGAAGACCTGTAATGATTTTTTTGGTAACGCGCGCGAGAAAAATGTTACGTTTTCCTCGTTTCTCGACTCGATGCGACTCGATCAATCAATCGATCCGGTGTGTGTACTTTGTCTCTTAACGAAACATAATCTATGCGATAGGTCCCCCCTCATTTCTGTGACTCATGTCGAATATTTACGGATATTTAAGTTCGTATAGAAATTGTATTGTCAACTAAGCTTACTAAGAGAGACTTGTATATACGGAGCTATATACACACACACACAGACACACACATACATTATGTCCGCGAGAATAATTCTAATCAAAACGATCGTACCACCAGCTTTTATATAATTTCGTGCATGTGCATTTAGCGAAGAAACATTGAATATCAGAGTCGCATTGCTAAGTAAACACAACATTTGGTATGTCATAGCTATGTGTTTTATATATAAATATATCTATAAATATATAAATACAGAACGATGAAGAGCATTAAATTATAAGAAATAAAAATTATTATAATAGATAATATATATATATATATATATAAAATAATTGTCGAATTTTTGACATGGTGATTCTTTTCGTTTTAAGACGATCTTCCCCGCACGTTCATCAATAAGGAAAACATCCGCATAGCGTTTTTGAATCATTATCAGTGATTATCAGTGTTTATCAGCAAGATTAAATAAAAATTTCTTCGATCATTCACGTGACGGTGGTCGCTTTAATACGAAAAGAGTGCAATATGCATCATTAAATACTCGCTTAAATTAAACGTTTGGTTGTATATTTCAGATTGTTATTCTCGATACATTAGAACGCATTTGCGGCACAGTATCTTTCTCTAGCGAAAAAAAGTACTCGTTTCCTTTTAAATCTATAACATATATTATTGGCTCTATTGATTCCGTCTTCGCTTGTAGAACGGATTTGATACTCTCGCTTCATTCCTGTCATTGTCATCGTGCGAGACACGAAAATGTAATTGTATACGCGCCGATTTACTTTTACCCTCGAACTTCGTTAAGGTCAACGTGTAATTTTTTAATGTGCCTTTTTACAGCTTCGTTGAGAAATAAAAATGCGATCAAGTATCAAGCGTGATTGGTGCCAGCAGAAAAAAACCGTATAGCACGGACACTCGACCAGGATTCACGAGCGCAAACGAACTCGTGAATCGAAAAAGCGCGACTCAACAGCTGTGTCTCGCGAGATCTCCATTCTCCTTCCGATTCTTTTTGGCATTTATCGCGAACCGATCGTTTTAAGCCGTGGTTCAGATTAAGCGAATAAACACGAACGAATTTGCTTCAACCGCGGCGTTCGTTCGCGTTCGTTCGCACCCGCTCGACCTGCATCCCGCTCTTCGCGCGAGCGGTTCGCCAAGATATGCGACTACAATAGCGCGTGACAACTCGACGGACACAAAGTTGCGTTTGCGAAATTAGCCCGCGTTAAATATCGAACGTACGGGAGCACGTGTGGGCACGTGACGACGCAAACACAGAGCACACATCTACATATATTCTGGCATATCTATTTTCAACGGTATTGATTCCCGCGCGACGTGCGAAGCCCGGGGAGGACTTTAGAAAAAAAAAAAACTACGCCGCGCCGATAACTTTCGCTCCAGTTACGTCCACCGCGAATTATCGAATTATCGGGGATATATGCACCCGTAGAACGATTCTCGCGTGCGCGCGTTTTTCCGAATGAAAGATAGAATATCGACCGATTCGTACGAAAGGAAATGCGGGTAAACGTAAGTTACGGATCCATAAAAAAAAAAAGACTGACAAATGTAATCGTCCGAGGGGCGATAACGACGCCCCTTCGTATCTAACTTCCTGATTGTGTTAAAAAGGGCAAAATATTGATAGTCTCAAACGGACTGTTCCATAAGCCCTATGAGAATTCTCGTCAGAAAGGAGATCGGTCTTTGTTTTTAAAATAACGAAAATGCTCTATAGCATTTAACTGGATTCTTGTTGCCAACGCCAGCACAATGGAGTCGAAACAGCAACGTATGCAGAATTGTTGCAGTATATAATATTATTCTGCATTCAGCAGATATAAAGGCAGTGACAGCAATAAGCCAACACGCAGATGTCGATGCGCAAACGATATGCAAATATACAATAAGAGATAATCCGGTAATACCCTTTAGTCACTTTAAATATTTCGGCCCAGTGGCTTTTGATCTTCTGCAATGACATATATACACACACACACACACACACACACACACAAGAATCGGAAAATCAGAATTTTAATATCGCTATATATAAATTAAGTCAGGCAAAATACAAAATCATTCGCGATACATTCAGAGAGTTTACATTGTCGTTACATCAATAAAGATAAATTCAAAGTGAACACTGAACTTTATTACTATTTTAGTATCACTTTTTAGCACGTACGTTTCGGCTATTGTAAAAGGAATAGAAATTAATAGGCTAAAGTCCGCATTTTAGATCTCTTGAATTTCAGGATAGAATATAATTTCTAATTTATAATTTTATGTACCGTGTAATACGAAAAAAAACATGAATTCGAGTACAGTCTAAAATATATATTAAAATACATGTGGTGTAAGAAGAAAATAGAAACACGTTAGATTTTTATTCTAAAAGAATTACATAAATTATATAATACTTCGCCTAAAACGGGCTTGATTTGTATCATTCTTAATTCATATTTTTAGGATAACTAGCTTTTATTAAAGATACCTTTTTATGCTGACACTTGACTCATTTTTAGCGTCAAAATAGATCACATAATCAAAATTGACATTTGATATTCATCAATTTTAGGATGAAATAGTATCTTAAAAATCGATTGTGTTAAAATATTAATGATAATGATCAGTAATAATCATGGCATCGAGAATTTCGATGTATTTTTTGTCATCACTCATCTAATATGTGTGACAATATAATCCATGCGACAATATGTAATTATTTTTTATGTACTTTTAATATTTTCCACAATTGAATTTCCTGCACTTTAATCACTTCTTAAAACTAATTTCAGCCTTTATTAAAGTATTCTTCAATTAATAACGAAAAATAAACTCAAAGAAAGAGAAAATAATTTTATTGAAAAAGAATAAAGAATAAAAATATATTTGTTTATTATATTTATTTTGTCCGTATATAAATAATCACTAAATAATAAGTTAAATCCGAGAATGGCCGAAAAGAATAGCGTCTCTTACTTTTATTGGTATATTTCTATATACTTATGGTTAATAAACGATTGTATGTTCAATTTACACGTGTCCTATATATATTTCTGAAGAAAACGAAATTCGATTTTTAATTAAATCAAATTAAAGTTGTTATTCTACGTCAATTCGCGTGAAGAGAATCTTTATATAGAATATTTTCTCAAGATAATCATATACTTTCAAAATAATTCACGTATAATGTAATCTCTCGACGCTGTAATCCAATCTGTCATCCTAATGTCCGTAATAAGTTCACTGTCTTTTGATGAAGAGAGAGGTCAACGACCTGATTAAGTGTTTTCAGCTACGACTAGATAAGCCGTTGACAATAGTTGATGGACGTGTAAATCGACGTTGGATATGTTAGATAACTTTTTCATGATTTGAACGTGCACGCGGCTCGAAGCTTGAATAAAAATTTGACTTTCGACCAGCGTTTTTTTTTTTCGGATTTTGGACCGCACACGTCGTGCGTCGCGAGCATGATATTCTAGTCGTGGACACGAACAATATCGTTCCAACTAGGAAGCAAGAATGAGAAAGAGAGGGAGCGAATGCCATTATCTAATATACTTTTATTGTTACATTTGCGCGCTGCGCCATCAAAAGCACTCGCTCCCTCAATCCGACAGGCGATCCGTTATAGATCCGTTGCCTGTCCACCGGGAAATTTCTGTAGTCTTTCCATTAGTTTCCCGACCCTTCTCATATTCCATTGATCGCGAGGTTGCAGGTTCAAATTCCTAATTCCTTGAGTAACACAATATGTTGGTGTTTTTTATATATCTTTATATTTATATACTAATAATAAAACTCCCTGGCAAAAATTTTTCTTGAAATTCTTTATATAATTTTTCAGAATTTCTATATAAATTTCTGCATTTTTCAAAATTCCTGTATAATTTTATATCTTTATATATTTTTAGAAAATTGTTTATACAAATTGGAACACTTTTTAAAAATATCGAGAGAATCTTTTCTAGAATTCTTTACATATGTGAATTATTGAAATATTCTAAATTAAATTTATCATCCTATACTTTCTTACTTAAGAAGAAAATTTAAAAACTGAAAAAATTTATTTTTCAAAAACGTAAATTTCTAAATTTCAAGAAATTTTTTATTTAAAATATGAAAATTTTCTAAAATATCATCATGAGACATTGTGAGAATTATTTTTACTAGGGCGTTTAAGAAACATAAAACATATGTGAATCAACACATGCTATTCGGGTTGACACATCCCTCTGTGGACATGCATACCACTCCCTCGCATATGTCCTCGTAAATAAAGAGGAATACGAGAATAAGATAGGAAAACCTTGGTACACGCAAGCACTCGATCATTATTCCTGGAAAATTGAGACGCTAAATCGAATGTTGAGTAACTTCACTTTTCATTTTGTATTCGAATAATTGGGCTCGGTACGCGTAAATTTGTATTTATCTACAAACGACGCTGTTAGACGTAATTACGGCGCTATTAGGCGCAAATGATGCTAATTATAGTCATTTTATTGCGCAGTAAACGAAATTACTCTCGCTCTTTCTGGCTATCTTGCATTTATTTTCATAAATGATTCATCGCATGGGCGGCAGAAGCCCAAACGAGGCACAGATCTCTTCGATCGCAATCGCAATTAGTAGCAGCGCTCTTGATCAATTTACGATGCTTTCGCGAATAAAATTAAATATATGATACCATGTATATATATAAATTCTCTCTCTTCTTCAAAACACAAATTTCATATATATGATAATAATTGATTCGGGAGAATTCTTATAATATGCGGAGAAATCATATATTGCCTGCATACATGTATAATATGGAATGAATTAATTTCTTGAAGAATCAGAAAGAAGTAGATTTTGCTTCGAATATAAAATATGAATTAGAAAGAGAATCGTTCCTTTTTCTGCAATTCTTTTTTCCTTTTTATGCGATTTTTTTTAAAACGTCGCGTAATAAATATTCCATCGATAATTTTTATTACGTATAAAAATTAAAACGTAATAAATTAAAATTAAATAAATTAAAATTAAAACGTAATAAAAATTGTGTACTCATTTTTACATAAAAATAAATAAATCTTTCGCAAAATGGAAAATGAATTTATTATATTTAGCATCAAATATATGGAATATGAACGGGAACTAACGAAAGTCTCGATTCGTTTTTTTTCTGAGATTGACTCCTTTTTAAAATCCTTTGGGACGTAAATTTTATGTAATAATTTCTGAATAATCCTAATATATAATAAAAATTATATGTATATGAGTCTTTTTCGTATAATCGAAAACGAGAGCATTCAGCGCGCTAAAAAGGAGAGCGTATAGAAACGAAAGTCATGCCGTCACCGGTATTTTTTTCTTTATTTGAAGGATATTACATGGCACGGGCATAAAATCCAGACTGCTCCGATTTGTTCTTTGCAGTGAAAAACAATGCAATAATTATATATATATACATATTTCTAACTCAAATAAATTAAATTTTAAAATATAAATATAAGTACATACATATTTCTCTTGTATTTTTCGGGCTTCGGTGGCGCCATCTGTACGCGCGCCCGTCGCGTGGCGTTCGATAGCGCGTCTGGCGTAATTTGCGTGATTAGCGGTTAGGCAAGTATAATACGCTCTCGCATTCGCGGCGAGCGCAGTCAGTCTTGGGCAAGATGGCCGGTCGGTCGAATACGGCCCTCTATTACTATCTCGCGTTGATCCTCCATCTGATCCTGCTAACGGAGTGCAATTACGGTGTGCGGTACGGTGACAGGGCGAAGCGGCTGCACGTCGCGGAGCACAGCGATCCGCGGTACAGGAAACCGCTCATTATCGACAGGCGGAGCGCGGAGCCGCGCGACCAGGATGACAACGATGACGGGGAGACGTCGTTCGGGCGTACGCGCCGAGACGTACCGTCGCCGGAGCACCCAAACAATAACCCAAACATCAATGTCACGGTACGAATGTGCACACGTTAACGCAGCATCGCTCGATCGTCCGAAGGTCGTCGCCGTCGCCGTCGCCGTCGCCGTCGCCGTCGCTGCGTCGCAGTTCGACGTTCGACCGGCTGTGCGGTTGCGACAGCGGCGACGACGATGGACACGGTGATGATGAGGGCAGAGGGTGATGATGACGATGACGACGTGACTTTTTGCACGATTGTTTTTTTTTTTTTTTCGTCGCCCGTCGTTAACAAGAGCGAACAGAGGAAACGTCATACGACTTCCGACATTCGCGCAAATAGATGCGCCACACGGATCACGCACGACGCACGCAATGCACGCACACATACATTCATTCATACGTACACATACACACGCCCACCCTCCGCCCTCTGCCGGCTGCTGCGTGTCGTCCTGCGGAATTTTTTCCAATGGACCGTCCGTCACGGGCGTCGGGTCGGGAGAGGCGCACAGCGCGGGCCTTTGTGCGCGGCGCGCGAATAAGCCGGGGCAATAATTGCCGTATTATCTCTCTCTTCCGGAGTAAATTTAATCAATCTCGGACGAGAGACGGAGAAAGAGAGAAACGGAGCGTCGCGAGTCCGCTCCGCCGTCGACACGTCGTCGGGGTCACTAACCGTCCCGTATATCTTCCCTCCGTTTTCTATTTTTTTCTCGTCCTTTTTCCGGGAGAAAACTCGTTGCCGCGAGTTTTCCTCGCCGTCCGCCCGCCCGCCGCCAACCCGAGCCACGTAAACAAGACGACCCGCCGACGACCGCCCGCGCGGGATGTGCGTCGTTATTATTTTAGACTCGCGCCGTCATTGCTTTAACAGCGCGACATCCCTCTTTTTTTTTGAAGGTCGCGGTTTTCAGGCAATAATACTCGCCGCAAATTCTTTTTTTTCTGCGTAGTTATAGGTATATTGTACCTCCCTTACGTCACGTCGCGCGCTTAGTCACGTTCGAACACTTTGTGCACGTATGAATATAATGGACGCGTGCATGCACTTGACTACTTATTTTCGTGATAACAAAGGAAGCGCAGTTTGTCATTTGGTTGAAGAGATAAGAGCCACCTTAAAGAATTCGTACTACGTTTCAGCTACAAATTTAGCACAATCGTGTTATTCCGTTTCTTCGTTTCCTTTATTTTTTAAATTAAATGACGTCTACAATGAGACTTAAGACTTAAGATTTAAGAAAATTGACCAATCACAATCGATTATTCTTGTTACGTGGCTGAATAATCGACTATGATTGGTCAATTTTCTTAAATCTTAAGTCTTGAGTATCATTGTAGACGACGCTTTAGGTAAAATAATTAAAAAAGGCTCAAATAATTAAAAATTCAATACACAAGATAAAGCGTACGAGACAATCTTAAGATTAACTGCTTAATGTAACGTTTATAACGTTGTTCGATTATAAATATACTCAGAGTAGAAAAAAGTTGCGAAATAAATATTTAAAAAATTTATTGAGTATATAAATAAGGCGCACAAAAGAGATAATATTTTGTAGCCGGTCTTTGTTAGATATTAAGCGCGATGACAATTTTTATGGTCTTATCGAAAGATAAAAACTTAGCCTGTGAAGATATTCCTTCGGCATTGATATATGTATATATACATTATTAGTATATTACTGATTTTTCCTCAGAGGCGCATAATGTCACACAGTAAAGTGAAACTGCTTGACAGTGAGATCGATATAATTGTACATGAAAAAACAGTTTCGTAAATATGTCGTTTTGAATGTTACTTTAAAAGATTATTTTATCCTTTATTTTTATTACTTCGAATTTTTTTTGCGTTTACATCTTTACATTACATCCTCTCTCACATCCGATTTGTCTGATATAAGCATATTCTATCAATAATTAATTTTACTTTTATATAACATTAATTAGAATACCTATCCTGTTTCTGCAAGTTCATGCATATTACGTGCAATTTATTTGATCAGATATAACTTAATATAATTGTAGCTTTTCGTTCAACCTTCACGATATGCTTCACGTCGCGCCGCCTCTGCCTAGCTTAATTAATTGTATGAAAAAAAGAGGAACCGGGAGGAAGCAGGATGTTACTTTCACTTTTAACTTGACCTTTAACTCATATCCTGGGATTTTCCCTCCGTTCGATTTTAAAGCTAATTACGTAATTCTCTACCCATTTAATTTGCATTTCTAAATTACATGCGACAGTGTCTTAAATTATTCGTCTATAATTGCTCTTATGCATCTCGTGACATTGAACGTTGACCAAGGTAATGTGATATCAACCGTTGGACAGGATGAACTGATTGAGATAGAAGGATTTTCCACGAATATTCAATGATTCATCTCCTGCCATATATAATCCACCACCACTACAATTACGATTATTGAAGCTGTCGCGTTACACGCACGTGTGCATTTTGTGGTCACCTACCAATAAATCTATGCTTACACTCGACTGCGGCAATTGTCACGCGTATTTGTCTTATATTTTTTTATTTTATTTCATCGGAACTCCTTATCTGCTATCTCTTATCTCCGATTTGCTGGTTTGTGCGATAACTGGATAAATATTTTATTTCTACGTTATATAAGTTTATCTATAACCGACGCCTTCCAGCAAAAGAACCTTTCTTTCTCTGTCGTTACAGGTCTTCGCTTTACATGATTCGCATCAGCAATTGATGGTACATTGGGTCGGGGAGGGCTCCAATGTAATAATATGTCTAGCGAGGGATAGCACGCCCGTGGTACGCTTCCAAGGAGGCAAATTCTCTTCCCCGACCCAACCTAGCGCTGTGTACATCAGTTACAACTACGGTGAAACTTTCGTCAATAAGACTGATCTGTTTAGGGTTTCGTCCGACCCCGATGCTCAATATGCGGTTGTAGACAAATTCACCAATCATCCTAAGTACTACCAACACGTGAGTGTCGCTTTACAAAAACGTTTCTTACGAAATAAGTGGTCCGTATATCTCCTGGCGCGCATCTCCGATTCTACTGTTCGAAGAGCGTTCTCGTGACTTCCCTTTCTTTTGCAGTGCGTCTTCGTGGACAGTCTGAATAGTTTAATCTTTATAACGCATGACAACGGTGGAAATATCACGAGGGTCACGGTGCCATTTCACCCGAGTGAGGTCTCGTTTTACGAATTAGATCCACGGATACTTGTCGCACTGGACAAGATCGATCCAATGCAGAAGGTATAAGACTTGTTATTATATTTAACAATTGAAATTTTGAATTTACACGCTACCATTGTTGTTATCTTATTTTGAAGAATATAAAAGTAGTCCTACAAGAATTCTTTTTTCTGACTTTGAAATACCTCGATTTCCAGTTGTGGTTGTCGACCGACCGCGGATTGGTCTGGGTACCGATAGCACAATCCGTAAAGGCTTTCTTCTGGTCTCCGTATCGTGTTCTATTGGTTGAACGCACGGAGCCTACTCTACTGAATACAGTCTTGAAACTGGATCTGCGAAATTTGCCCTGGTATCAGAGAGGAAACAATTCATTACGTGCAAGAATGTCTCTACGAAAGGAATTCACCGTCGTCATTGAGAACATTGAGGATTTCCAGATGAGGGGCGATTACATGTTTGCCACCAGGAAAAGGGTAAGAATAAGGATCACGGAATATTATATATGGAATCTCTTGTATGATTCAGGATTTAATTTCATTGATTGTTTTAATCCTTTCAACAGAATGGAACGGAACATCTGGATCTCTTCGTCTCTTACAAGAATCAGTCGTTTGTCCAAGCGCATTTTAACACGGAATTGGACTGCAAGGATTATCACATTGTAGACGTATCGTACAATCGGGTCTTCATCGCTGTGTCGCATAGCGACACTATGATCAATCTTTACGTGTCGGAAGTTATAGATCCTGAGAAAGCTATATTTACACTGTCTCTGGAGAGTATACTCACGTTTTTCCCCAACAGCACGTGGAAAGACAGCTGGCTGAAGTGAGTAACGAAATATAACGGATAATTATTTTATATGAAAATAAAATTAGAGGTGTTCTGCGGACTTATAATTATTATAAAAGCTGTGAAACTTGCGAAAATAAGGTTACAAGTTTTAAGAACTCTCCGTTAATTTTCCCTTTAAGTTTGTTGATATTTTCTTAATTTATCTATTTTTGTTCTATTTACACAGTGACGTGGCAGACGAGGCATTCACGGATTTGTATAAAGTCGAAGGTCTTCGTGGTATATACATAGCATCGCGGGTAAAAGGTACTCCAAAATCAAGCTCGATCGGACCGGAACACTTGGAATCATTAATCACTTTCGATCACGGCGTCACTTGGAACAGTATTAAGCCACCGACCGCGAATCACGAAGGCTTCTACATTCACTGCGGAAAAAATTGCTCGTTACATCTGAGTCAGAGATTTAGTCAACTGTATCCGGTGACGAGATCCGTTTCCATTATGAGCTCGAAATCGGCGCCCGGAATAATAATGGCCACTGGCGTAATTGGAGCTAACTTGAAGGGTCATCCCGCACTCTACGTATCTAGAGATGCTGGTCTCACGTGGAAACAAGTGCTAAAGGATTATTACTTCTTCAACATGGGCGATCACGGAGGTTTGTTGGTCGCAGTTAAGTATTTCAAGTCACGCGGGGAAACCAGAGATATCTCATTTTCGACGAACGAGGGCGAGACGTGGCAGACGTACGAGTTCAACGAGAAGGAGTTACGTGTCTACGGCCTTATGACGGAGCCTGGAGAAAACACCACGATATTCACCATGTTCGGATCGGATAGTGGGCAGCATCAGTGGCTTATTATCAAGGTCGATTTACTAAAGGTGTTTGAGAGGAATTGCACGGAAGATGATTACAAGTTTTGGTCACCGACGAGCACCGATCAACCGGTCATGGCGTGCGTTTTGGGACGCAAGGAAACGTATCAGAGACGCGCGGCGCGTTTCAATTGCTACCAGGGCGTGAACTACGATCGACCGGTGAGATTGGAGATCTGTCAGTGCGACGCAAATGATTATCAGTGCGCTTACGGTTTCATGCGCGTCGGCAATCCGTATCACTGCATCCGCAACAAATCCATCGCCAATTACGATCCTTACGCCGTACCGAACACGTGTCAGTCCGGTTCGTTTTATAATCGCACGAAGGGCTACGTGAAGATATCCGATGACGATTGTACCGGTGGCCTCGCGAGGAACTATGAGCCCGATGAGATTCCATGTCCGATGAACGAAACGCCAGAATTTCTATTGGTCGCCCAACGAGAACACATTACACGAATCGAGTTGGTGGAGAACAAAATGGAAACGTTACCTGTACACGATCTAAAGAATGTTATTGCAATTGAATTCGATTTGCAAAACAATTGCTTATACTGGGCGGATATTGTAAACGACACGATCGGTAGACAGTGTCTGAAGGACGGCACTAGCTATCCCGAGATTCTCGTCGAGACCGATTTGAGTTCCATCGAAGGAATGGCCTTTGACTGGGTGTCCAAGGTATTATATTTTGTGGACGGTGTTAAGATGAGGATACAGATCATCCGAACGGATGTATCTGCTACAAACAAAATGCGTAGGACGATATTGGGGCCAAACAATCTGCAGAAGCCACGAGGTATCGCAGTTCACCCTATGAACGGCTACATGTTCTGGACCGACTGGGCGCCAGGCAATGCCTCAGTTTCGCGAGCCAACTTGGACGGCACGGATGTTAAACGACTGTTTATCAAGCCCACAGTCGAATGGCCGAATGGAATAACGATCGATCACATTGCCGAACGTATCTACTGGGTGGACGCTCGAGCGGACTACATAGCTTCCTCGGACTTCGAGGGTAAAAGATTTAAGAAGATTATCGCTAACGATGCGCGTGTCTCGCATCCGTTCGCGGTCGCTGTGTTTAAGGATAACGTCTACTGGGACGACTGGAAGCAGTCGATGATATTTGTCGCTAACAAAGATCACGGAGTCGGCATCAACATGGTTGTCGGCTTCCAGATCGCGGGTCTGATGGATCTGAAAATCTTCGCGCACAGCGTGCAGATCGGTACGAATGAGTGCGCGACAACCAACAACACGTGCTCACACATCTGTCTAGGTGCGCCGCATAACAGCCACGTTTGCCTATGCCCGGACGGCATGGTGATGACGGAAGGCAAGTGTTTGTGCCCGAACGGGCAAAAGCCGCACGCCAACTCGACGTGCCCGCGCGTCGCCAGCACCTGCTCGGTCAACCAGTTCATCTGCCAAAACAACGTGTGCATCCCCGAGTTCTGGAAGTGCGACGGTGACAACGACTGCGGCGACAACTCGGACGAGCTTCACTGCAACCGCGCCACGTGCAGCCCGAATAATTTCGAATGCGATGAGAACAAATGCATACCTAAATACTGGGTGTGTGATCTGGATCGTGATTGCAGGGACGGCAAGGACGAGATGAATTGTACGTACAGCAATTGCACTGAAACGCAGTTTAAGTGTGACAACGGTCGCTGTATATCGTATCGTTGGCATTGCGACGGTGAGGACGACTGCCGGGATGGCTCGGACGAACGGAACTGCACCAAGAACGTTCAGCCAAACACGTGTCGGTCTGATGAGATTGTCTGCAAGTCGGATCACTCATGCATACCGACATCGTGGAAATGCGATGGCGAACCAGACTGTGAGGATGGCGCTGACGAGAAGGACTGCAATAATATGGTATGCGAATCGTGGCAGTTTACATGCAACAACACCAAGGAGAATGGGCATCGGTGTATATACAAATCATGGGCGTGCGACGGTGACAAGGACTGCGCCGATGGTTCCGACGAGATGAATTGTACCACCACTACCATGCTACCACCGCCGCTAAGTCCGATCCTGCCGACAAATTCCTGCAATGACTGGATGTTCATGTGCAACAACAAGAAATGCGTGCCCTACTGGTGGAAGTGCGACAGCGTGGACGACTGCGGCGACGATTCCGACGAGATAGGCTGCGGGGGCAATGGGGACGTGGTGGAACCCACATCTCCGGTTCACACGACGCAACAATCGCGTATCTGTCGGGAGCACCAGTTCCAGTGTTACAACGGCGGTTGCATTGAAAACGCGTGGGTGTGCGACGGCTCGCAGGACTGCCCGTCCGGCGAGGACGAGCAACACTGCGATCAGACACACCTGTCGTGCCAAGAAAATCAATTTATGTGCCGCCAAGACGGTTCCTGCGTACCGCTGTCGAGTATTTGCAACGGCATCGAGGAATGTCCGGACGGCAGCGACGAGCTCGGTTGCCACACAGACCACGAGGTAAATCCACCCGCCACACCGTCCTGCTACGTCGGTCTTTTCCCATGCGACGAGACCCGCTGCTTCCCGCTGGCGGCTTACTGCGACGGCAATCACGATTGTTTAGACGGCTTCGATGAGAGCAATTGCGAGAAGAATGGCTCGCGCGTGTATCAGGTGCTAGTGATGGGCGTGGACGAACGTTCTGTCAACGATTCCAGTCTCTTCCTCTTCTGGTGGATGCCGATACCGTCGAACGTGACGTTCGAGTTCCTGCCGTCAATCGCGAAGGTGTCACCGGGGGGGTCTAAATGGACCAACGCTAGCGAATGGATCGAAGACACGGAGTACCAATTCAACAATCTCGATCCGTACACCAAGTACAATCTGACAGTCTATGTGAAGGTGAAAGGCCAGGCAACCGTATTCCCACCGGCAAAGTATCTTGTGGTGATGACGGGCGAGGGCGTGCCATCCCCGCCGTGGAATGTGACTGTCACGCAGAAGAATGGCACTCGCGTGGAGGTTTCTTGGATACCACCCAAATCTCCTCGCGGTCTTATTATTGGATATCAAGGCTACATCACGCCGCCGATACCGCCGATGGAGTTTAATCGGCAAAAAACCTCTGCAATTATCGACATGGCGTTTGAGGCGAACACAACTTATTCCTTCTGGATCGTGGCGAAGAACCGGCAGTATCAATCAGCCTCGTCACAAGTTGCCACGTTGTTGTTCGACGGCTCGGCCAACATTGACGATATTGAGGATCTCCGTGTGGTGGCCACGACGAATCACTCTGTCACTTTGTCATGGAAGAAAATGAAGGACGTGGACGGGTATCACATCACTCCCAGAGCACCGCCAGCCTATCCAGCCTTGCAAACCGTCTCGACAATGGAAAATATTAAGGAAGTTACAAAATTGGCGCCGGGCACCAAGTACACCTTCGAGGTCGGCGCGATGAAGAAGAAATACATCGGTAAGATCGCTATGGTGACAGCCACGACGAACGGTACCGCGCTGCCGACGATAATAAACTTCGATGCGCAATTGGTGAAGTCCCAGAGAACGACCGTGAAGCTTACTTGGGATCCTCCGAAGAGCAACAGGAAGATCAAGTGGCAATACGCTATTCACTACGCTACCAACATGTTGGACTTCTTTAAAAGTAAGGAGTCATTTTCTTTGTACAAGCATTATTTCGATATCTTGGATGGGATGAGCGATAGCTTTTTATTGCTGTTTAATATTGTTTTGTTTCCCATATTTTTCCTCTGAAGGAATATATCTTTGTTTCTGTTTTTTTTAGTGTACAAAAACATCACCACTAATCTTACGGCTACGATCAAGGATCTGGAAGCGTGTGAATCGTATGTCTTTGCCGTTGGTGTTTTTGGGGACTACGGAGCAGGACCTTTGAATCAACCAATTACGGTCACGACGCACTTCAATACACGTGCACCTCCGAAGAGATTACGAGTAACGCCGTCGCCGGATAAAAATGACAGCATAATCGTCTCGTGGAGCGCAAGTTGCCCGACGATCGACGAACCGATCAGTTACACGGTGAGTTAATAATATTTCTTCGGGGAAATAATATTGCGAGAGATTTTGAGAAAGTCGAAATTTATATTTATGTGAGAAGTTTTCTCTCAAAATTCCACTATTTTTATTGAGAAAAATTTCAAAGTACATGCATTTTTCGTTTAGCGAGAATATTTCATCGATCTCATCTTTTGTCCGATTTACAGATTTCCGTTACGGAAATGATTCTCAACAAGCAGATGGTTGTGACATTGCCAGCGACTAACGAAACTATTATGAAGCATACGTTCCATTCCATGAAGTACGGCGGGAAGTACAGTGTTACAATAGCGACTGATGTCGAAAATGCTATACCCACGCAACCGTTCATCTATGTAGCGCCGCCGATCAAGCCGCCTCATCAGCTCACCGTCTTACACGATAATAAGGGATATTTGATTTATTGGCAAGAACCGGATTTGCCGGAGAACATCCGGATGGATGCCGATCGGTACTATGAAATTTTGGTGGCCGAGGGATCGAGAACAATAAATGAATCGACCGCCAAGGTATTGATGGTCAAAGATCCGCCGCCGTATCGCTACAAGGATGCTAAAACGGATACGATTTACACCTTCGCCGCGCGTCTGGTCACGAACGAAGGATACCAAAGTCCTCTGAGCGAAACTTGGAGCACGCAGATTTCAGGTGAGATGCCTGTAATATTTAATGTCTTTTCGAAATGAGTCGTGCTTTAATAATAATAATAATAATAATATAATGATAATAATCTCTTTTTTTGTCTCTTTACAGCAGGATTGGAACTCCCAGTGATAATGAATACATCGAGCATATTGTCCCTCGCTATACCAATCTGTTTGGTTGTCGTAGCGCTCGGTGCTGCGCTCGCGTATTTCATCGTTCGACACAGGAGGCTATCTAACAGTTTTACGCAATTCGCCAATAGCCACTATGATACGAGACGGGGACAAGCTACTTTCCCTGGCACGACAGATGGTTTAGGTGAGTTCTATTTTACAATAGAGAAGTGGAGAGAAAAAGGGGGATAAGAATGATGCAAGATGAAAAGAAACTAACGATCGTTTCTCCTCCTTTTGTTTTACAGAAGAAGAAGACAGTCCGGTAATTCGAGGCTTTTCAGATGACGAACCACTCGTAATTGCATGAATACCATATATGTATGTATAAACGGGATATTTACGTATTAGGAAAGAAGATGTGCCAAGACACTATTAATATGATAATTTTGAATATAAGTCAAGCTTTACGAAGGAAAAGCTTTTATGAAAGCGTCTCAAGACTGAATACTGAATTATAGCCGTACTTGTTACAATCAACGACTATTGATCAGTAATTCAAGCTGCTTAGAGCGCTTATATGAGAGCTTTTCGCACCATTTGTTCGGTACGTTGTAGAAATATGGTACACATGTACATCATGAGTGATCGGAGTAACTGACGTGTAGCTGACAGGCCGTTGCATCTCAAATTTGACCATAAAACAAATCAAGACGACTGTAGATTGGAAGTCTAGTTTACCGTCTAGCGAAAGGATAAACGCCAATCGACGAAACGGCAACTTGTATATATAATAGTAAATATTTTTTATGGATTGATTGTGAGACTTTCGAGGTGACAAGCATTTGCATTTTTAATAATGTATTTATATGACATGTATGTGTGAAGAAACTTTTTTTTAGTCCGTATTCAGATTTGTTGATGTGAAAGTGAGTTACCGACACACGGGACGAACTTTTTATTAAAAGCCGTTTTAATAAACACCCACAGAGGCCATAAGTTTTTTTCCAATATATAGCAAGTGCATGACCAAAGTAACGCTATCTTCTAATGCCGCATTCAAGAGAAGTACATCAGTCTCGTCTGTTTATGGAGTAGGTTTCTACGACGTTTCATTCATGAGTTTAATGATCCGTCTTGAGTAACTTTATATGCTCGTCCCGCATAATAGAATTCATAATAAAATTTTATATCAAACGCGATGCGGCATTGAAAGAAGTTTTTATAAGCGAGTCTCAATTTCGCGAAAGGGTGACTTGACTCTTGTAAAAAGTGTGCTACAATTATTGCGATTTGAACACAATGCTAAGTACGGATTTTTTATCTTTAGGGTCACACAAAAGAGGATATTCGACAAATAATGTGCGCTTTATACGGTTAAAATAGATTACATTTTTTTATCTTATATTAAAAAAATAATACATTATTCTCTTTACCAAGACCGAACGCTCTTAGTTAAGATTAGGAGAGGTTTATCAACAAGACACCCCGATATGAGAAAGCGACAGATCGGTGACGTTCTCAGTGCGAATAACATGGTAACGACATCGTCGTGACTTTTAGATTATTGTAAATAATATTTAAATATATTTAAGCGCGTGACTTTCACCGCTTAATTCATGTTGATTCATCCGTAAAAGACGTTAATGATTGAATCCTAAGATCCTTTATATTTTTGTGTCGAATTAATTTAAAATTCTATGCATACGAACGGTTTTCTTGCCGCGGCGAGAAGAAATTATCGATTTGACAGAATCTTTTGGTGTATATGACATTATATATGTATATATACACATATATATGTACACACAGGCGATTATTTTACTGCAAAGAGTGACTGCAGAGATAATATCGATTATATTCTCTTAATTAAACCTGGTGAAAATTTTTTGAAATTCTTTGTAGTTTTTAAGAATTTTTATAAATTTTTCAGAATTTCTGTATGTAATTTTATAATGATTTAGAAAATTTTTTAGATTCTTTTATACAAATTGGAACACTTTAGTGCTGAGAAAAATTTCATCTTTTCTAGAATTCTATATATATATGGATTTTGAAGAAATTTAAGATATTTTCTCAGATATTTTCGTAAATTTTAAATATGAAAATTTCTGAAAAAATATGATGTATTATGAAAATTTTTTCATCAGGTAATTGTCTTTTTTCTCTTCTGTTCTCAAATGAAAAAGAAATATATGATACCCTACAATATTTGTGAGTCAAGTTCAATCATTTTGTTTGACTTGAGGAACGTTAAGCAGATTAAATTACCAGATTTTCAAGAATCAAGACATTTTTACGTCCTGTATCATTACAAAATTGATTGTGAATTAATCTAACAAGTCGTAATAACAAGATTGCAATTCGCATTAATATCCTGTTGCACAGGATTCTGATATTTTTAAAAATCTCGTTCTTTTGGATGACAGAAAAGGAAGTGATCAAATTATACGCACGAAACGACGGCGGATCGACGAAAAGACAACGTTTACAGTATTAATGAGGCTTGGCTCGTTTCCTTTGTGTCGTAACTGACGCCTGGAGATGATGACCTCCCGAGTGAACTGAATTAATTGTAAAGAAAAGATTCGCCTGTTGATCATTTCACGCGGTTACGCGCTCGGCCCACCAACGGTTTACTTCTTTCTTTTTCGCTACATGTCGTTACATGTTGGAGGAGAAAATATTAATAAAAATGTCGATGTTTTTAAATCTGTGTTACGCGGCTCCTATACGTAATCAATATTGTTGATACGATTTTATTGTATTAATAATAATATGACATTGATAATTAAATGATGGATATTATTATGTAATATGGCAATATTATGCGCAATATGATATTGATCATGAATAGATCGTTTTAGTGAGAGCGACGAGAATAGAAGAGAATAGCTGATTTACATGTATTGTAAATGTCAAAAGTTATAACGCGACAAGAGACAGTGATATATAATATATATACATATATATATAATATATTTACG
The DNA here is from genome assembly GCF_000956235.1 of Wasmannia auropunctata. Classification (NCBI taxonomy): domain Eukaryota; kingdom Metazoa; phylum Arthropoda; class Insecta; order Hymenoptera; family Formicidae; genus Wasmannia; species Wasmannia auropunctata. The sequence goes on along the minus strand of NW_012026910.1, from coordinate 78,330 downwards.
TGTAAATAAATAAATTTAAGATACAGAATATTGTCATTTAACTCTTCTCGTTTCTTTGTGAATTTATTCCGATACCTCTGCCTTTTTGATAAACTTATAGTAATATGCATTATGTAATCTATTTATTTTATTTGCTGATAATTTTTATCGCTAAAATTCGATATAATTTTTAACTTTGCTATTTTTTTTTTTTTTTTATCAACATGTAAATATTTTAGGCTAGTGGGAATCAGCGCGTTATTGCGCAGTATTAAAAAAAAAAGAAAAATTGATATCAACAGGGCCCATGATGCATCATGAACTTGCATACTACTTGCATCATGAACAGGGCCGAAACATTTAAAATGTATATGGTTGACTAATATCAATTTTTCATTTTTTTTTTTTTAAGAAACACTGCAATAATTACCGCGCTGATTTCCACTAGCTTAAAATATTTTAAATGATAAATTCTGAGAATCCTTTGAATTAATTGCTTATTTTTCTATTTAATTAAATATTTAATTTATTTTACTTTATTGCCTGAAAAATTTTTTTTTACTTTTAATTATTAAAACTATTGATATCTCAATATTTTGACTATGAAAAAATCCACTTTAATTTTGTTAAAAAATTACAAATTTTGGTGATCTAATTTAATTAAATATTTAATTAAAAAATTTATTTTGTTATTTTATTGCCTGAAAAATTTTTTTTTTACTTTCAATCATTAAAACTATTGATATCTCAATATTTTAACTATGAAAAAATCCACTTTAATTTCGTTAAAAAATTACAAATTTTGGTGATCTAATTTAATGTGTATTCTTTATTATAAGAGATACTGTACATATTTAAAAAACGGTAGTACATTCATCATCCTGCCAAACTCGCGAAATCTGTCATAATGTAGCGGATGTTCCGGGCCATGTCTGAATCATCGAAAAGTGGAACAGCAAAAAATAATAGTTTCGTTTATTCACGACAAGCTCATCTCCAGGGGAGGTGAAAGACTTCCGTTACCATTCTAAAAGGCAATTTGGAAGTTTGTGACCCGTTACCTCATTAAGCAAACGGCACGAAACCGGAAATTCAACACCTTTTCGTACTTTAATTCTCGTATTGTTACGCAAATTGCGGTCAAATTCCGCGGCCGCATCTTCAACGCCTGATTACGTTCATCAACGATTATTATAGTGTTATTATCGGGTGAATTATGTATGTGTAATTACATGTATATGTTATGTGTATAAAAATTATTTATATATATTTATGTTTTATACATGTATGTTATGTGTATAAAAATTATTTATATATATTTTATTATTTAAAATTATATGTGTAAGAATATATTTTGAGGAAATTGTCTAACAATTATGTAAGGAATTTTTAAGAATCTTGAAGCTTTTAAGTATATCTTTAAAAAAGCTTTAAGATTTTTAAAGAATTTTTTACGTACTTGTTAACACATAAGCAGAATTAGTAAATGAGAAATTGTATTTTGTTAAAAATCTTTAGATCTTGAAAGCCTCTGACTGAATATCTTAACGTGCTGGTTTCTTTGCGGGAGATGTGCCCCAATTAAGAATGCTTTTTCTAAATCACGCGCGCACGGTATTTTTGTAATAAACTTCGGCCACTTCACTCGCAATGGAGTAAAAGGAAATTTAAAGACCATCATTCCGGCGTTACGAAATACCGCAAGACCGTTTACCTTCCGCTCAACTGTATTCACTTTTATTACTATCTTCCATTCCGGTCCCTACGCTTCGTATCCTCCTCATTATTTCATACACATTACATTTCATCGTTGACTGGCACTGGCATGGGCTATTTCGAGACATTTAACAGACAGTATGCCACTATCATAAAGTTATTATAAGGTGATTTATGATATAGATGATAGGTGATTTTATTGGAACGGTTCATTCTTCAGCTTTAAAAATTACCTCGGAAGAAATCGTATGTAGTTTCCCTCGCGCTTTTTGCCAACATCACAATATCTTCACATAATCTTCCAAGTGCTATAAATTTCCAAGTTTATTTTAATTTTTTTTTTTGTAATTTTAGTTCTATTTTCAAGTGTGAAAAACTAATCGTATTTATGTATTTTTCCAAGTATTGTTGTAGTGATAAATATGCGCGTGTGATGACATTCTAGAGATATTTCTAAAAAATGGCAAGATTCAAAGCATTTTTTATTTAATTAATAAATTTATTTTACTTTATATTTAACACATTTTATTAAATAAACATTTGTTTATTTAATAAATGAAATTTATATATTTATCACGAAATCACCTAATTACAGAAATTGCCTTTATTGTTACGAAGTAGACTCGTAGATATCCTTTTGCGGCTAAACGCGTTTTCTTTTTTGTTATTTACAAGACTCGTAAATTTTATACTAATCTACTTAATCGGCCGTAAAATTCGCGCAGGAAGGATGTCGCGTCGTTACGTTTTACGCTAAACGACGCGGCGCGTTATAACGCGTAAACTCGGGGCAACCGAGCGCGCGTGTACCGTAATCATAATTGTTACTCTAATTATACATGCGGCCGGTATGCGTACGCGCGCTCCTCTCCTAATCAGATCGTTTGAAGACTAAATCGCCTCGCGTTACGGAGCGCGACGGGCGCTGCCGCGGTCTTCTCGTTGCGCCGCTCGGATAAGCGTTTTATATCAAATGGATTGTTTAACGTGCAATCCCTCGGTTAATTATATCTATTTTCGCCATTTGCGCGGAGAGCGCAAGTAATATAGAGCCATTACGCGGCGCACGTTCGATGCCGTTCGCGAATATCTCACGAAAAAAGATGGAAAAGAGAACGCTTTCTCGTTACATTTAAAAGATTTTTTTTAGCTGCAGAATATTATATTTAATTATTTATAGTGATATAAACGTCATTCTTGACGTATCTGGAGCAGCTTCGCATATACCTGTCTAGGGTAATATCTTTCAATAGCCGCATGACTTTTCAGAAACCGTTGCTCCGTAAAATTTATTAAGCCTACGTCATAAACCAAGTGTAACAGTTTTGAATTAACATCTATACAAAGCTACCCTCAATACTACACTTTTTAAATCGTGCGTGACATAAATAAATCAATCTTGTGCAGTTTCTAAAATCACAAACGATATTAGCCTATATAAATTTTACGTCGCAAAATACAACAAGAAATACAGCCAGAACATCAAGCGATCTTTTATTCTAAACGTTTGACAATTGAAGCAATGATCACTGATCAGATATTATTCGCTGCAGAAACGCCAAAAATCTATAAAACATTTTAAGAATTTATTATTGTTTGTTAGACTCCAACGGGATAATAAAAATAATTGTAGCATTAATAAAACAATTTTTATTTACGGTCCTGTTATGTTCCTCACAATCAGGGTCTACACGTATGCAGTGTGTGTAGAGGGAAAATGTAATTAGCTATTACGTACGACGATCAAATGGCAAATACGCTACTTGCTGAAAAGCGCGGACCTACTTTGAATACGCTTATACATTCAGGCCATCAATCGCTTTTCATTCCCATAACCTTAATATTTATTATAGAAGAGCAATATAATGCTAATGGATAACTAGAGTTAGAACGGAGGACCGGCTTTCACCGTGTCGTGGAATTTTATTAGAATATAGATAAAGAATGAAATACCCATGTAGGAAATACGCAGGCGACATATAATTAAAATCATAATTTATGCAAGTGAAGGGGAAAAAGAGAATCCAAATAATATGCCAGAGCGAATAGTGCGGAAAATATTTTAATCAATCAAGTTTTTATACTTTTTGCGCCTTTTCGAATAAGACATAACTTCGCAGATCAGAAGCTGCATTTTATTTTTTCTGCTTAATAAAGTACCGCTATTAGATAACTTGTTCGTAAGCTAATTACATCGATTTAGAGAAACATATAGATGTATATATATACCATGGTATAAGATACGCATTTCAGATGCGATGTCAGAAATAGATTTTACTTCTTCTTTGTCTAGCCAGTATGGCTATTAGATAATTTGTCTAATCGGTCGTTGGCGGCAACCTGACTACCGATTGAAAAGACTGAATTATATACTATTGCTCTCCGTGCTGCCAATTCAAAATTTCTGCAATTAAGATCATGTAGTTGATTGCATTAATTGATCCTTCCCTCGCGCGTGGCAAAATTAAAATGATCCCGTGGTATTAAAGTGCCTCGTAAATCACCGAAATTACACCATCCGTTAAGATGACTACGTTGATAAACTACTGTTATTTGGATCCGTTCTTGAATACGCAGTGAGCTTCCTTCTACTTTCGGTAACCGTCACGTGCGATATATTATAATTCTGTCTGCTTATGGTATGTAAAATTACAGCGGTGAGTGATAAACGTTGTAACCGGCATACGAATGCTACAAAGGAAAACGGGAAGTCGATTAGCAAACAACGTTGAGCATTAATTGTTCGTGCTCCCTCTCGCAAATTACTACGCCGGGATTACCATATTACACTGACCGTTTAGCGTGTGACGGCTATTGCATGTCTTAGCGCTTCTCCGGACAGCCTCACCCCCGAAAGTCATTTTCGTAGAAGCGATCTTGTACGTATTAAACGAACAACGCTTCCGCTCTAGCGGAACGCGGTATATGCAGAAAACGAGGTCACCGTCCTAGAAAATGTCCACTGTTAGCACCACTCGTGCCCGCGCTTCGCGTGAGAACGCCCTTTTTAAGGTGGTACCTTTACTGCGATTATCTCTGGAAGAGAGTTCCCACGGCGAATAACACGTATTTCGTACGTAGCGCCTGTCTAGGGCATGGAACGACGAAAGAGTATAGCGACCGAAAATGACTAGGATAAAATTGAACGCGATTACGGATCGTTCGATGATTTACTATTTGCGAACTCGAAAGTAATAACAAGTAACGTTCAGCCTAGATAACACTTGCAGATGAACATGTTTTCAAGTTTCTAGAATATTATATGAATAATTCGATTGTCATATCAGAAAAGCCCTACATTAATTTAGGCACGCGAAAAAAAATTGGTTCAACTCTTATTTAGAATTTATTTTTGAAACATAAATAAATTTTATAAATATATCCGATATGTTATAAATATATTATGTAATTTTTGGTAATGTAATTAATTCTTGATGTGCAAAAATTTTAATACAGTTAAAGAATTATTTAGATAGTTATATTTTGTTATTTTGACTAAATGCGATTAGCTGTCTGGATGATTCGTGTTGCTTTATTTATAAGTAAGGGAAGGGGGGGGGCAAATAGTGATGGTTTTTTTCTCTCTCCCCTACAAGCTAATTTCAAGTTTACAAGATATGATTTTTTACTAAAAGAGTACTTTCCGCTTTTAAATACACAAAAAACTTATTTAGAGTTTCCATAAGTCATGTATATATATAATGGGCTAGATTTTCATAAAAACTGAAACGTACATTTGTTATTATTTTCCCCACTCTATGGGTAAATAGTGACACCCTATGGAATAATTACAAAATACATTAAATAAAGTAATTTATATTAATTTCTATATTCTGCCAATTTAAAATTTTATTTATTGATAAATAATAGTAGTAACATTATTTGCTAGTATTTCTTATTGAAAATCACATTTATTCTGGATCTTGCCTTATAACTAATCTCACATTATCCCAAATAAATTAGAAAAAATCATATTCAAATATTAAAAAAGCTTTTTGACTTGTCATTATTTACTCAACTAAAAAATGTCATTATTTGCCCCAGGAGCTACTTTTTCCTTTAAAACTTTACTGAGAGAAATAAAATTAATATACAAGCATATAGGAATTATATCAAAATAGAGGAAAAAGATACTGTATGACATAGAATAGGTTAGATCTCATTCAACGATTCAGCAATTAAGAAATTAGAAAATATAACTTCAAATATCAAAAAAAAGATTTAGGTTTTTTCTTATTTCACGAATGCAAAATTTTTAAACTTCTCCGCCAGCTATATTTGGCTTTTGATTTTTACGGCTTTTTCAGAAGATGATTAGATGCTTGAGAACTGTCTTTCTATTAACGAGTAGTGGTAAAATAGACGCGGGAAAGAGGAGAAATTTAAAGTGACATTATTTGACCCCTGTCACTATTTGTCCCCACCCCCTTCCCTTATAAATATCACATCTTTTGATTGTTCTTAAAAGAAATCTGGTTATTATACACCGAGAAAATCCTAAAGTGGAGGGACATATGCAAAACGCTGATCCGACACGGATTCGCACTTGGGCCAGAAACGGAGCGTAGTACCACTCGGGAGGATCGTGAGAATGAGAGGGATCGCGATAAAAGAGGCGGTAGGGAGGAACACACTCCTGGGCATCGAGGATCACAATCCGCGTTGAGGCAAGGACACGAGGCAAGCAAACCCGGCCGGCCAGCGCGAAAGAAGGGATCCGGATCCCCACTATTAAATGGCCCGACTGTGCAGCGAACGCAAGGAGGAGCTACATCGGGGGCGGCTCGACACCATCTAGCCTCAGTGCAATTCCACCATCCGCGTAGTTTAGTTACATGGGTAACACCGGGGAAGTGCACTTGGAGGGACGAGTGTGCCGGGCGAAGTACCTGTCGTGGATGCAGGAGAGTTCGATGCGAAAGGGAAAAGTCAACGAAAATGAATAAACACGTGACGTCCGCGATTTAAGCACCGAGAAACTTATCCCTGCAGCGTGGTACAATCATCCTGTCTCAATCTTGACGGAGAAGCTGGATACCGAGGAGAAGACATCTCAGCTTAGGTACAAACGACTTTGAGAAGCAACAAGAAGAAAGTTCGTTTCTAATTCATTTGAATGCATGCACTAAAGACCGTGTAATGTCAGCTCTTGCCCGCACGTTTGAGCATAAAGAAAAAGTTAATTTATTCCATGCCCGTAATTAAGCGACGAGGAAGAATGTATGGATTGCGTTTTCGAGACCGTCTAACCGGACAAGTATAATATTTAAGTCGCATCTACTGGGGAAACGCGGATTACTCCGTAATTGTTCGGTGGCCAGTATGTAATACGAGACTTTTGTTCGTTGAATGAATCGTGCGAAGGGAGAGAGAAAAGAAACAAAAAAAAGAGAGAGAGAGATATATATCATGCGGAAAGTGTTCGCGTCGACATAATGACAGAAGAGAAGAAATACTGAATGAAGGAGGCCGTGGATGATGTAGGCAAAAGGGAGCCGCGTTCTCACAATTAAGCCTGTATACATCACAAAGAAGAAGCTATCCTCAGCTCGTCTCGGTAGTATCCCGGTGTACGTCGAGTAGTTACAAAGGCAAAGAGAGGCTCTCCGTGCTTCGCGGACGCCTCCATCGAAACTTACAAACCGGCGAAATAAGAACCGAGTACGCAAGAGTGCAATTACATCATCGACTCCTTTGGTCTCACTCGTGCAAATTTGAAAGATTACGAGGCACGATCCTAAGGATGTCAGGAGAATTCTATTAAGAAGTGAGCGATTGTTTAATCTTATACGGTTTCTTGTATCATGTGAATTACGACGGTTATCTTTAACTCCACTCGCGTGTAATGGTACCGCGTGTAAAATTGTCGGGAGAACTGCTGACTCCGAGTAACGGAAGCGCGACACGAAGCTGCAAAGTCGGGAGGGGTTAAAGCGCCGGGTCTCAAAGCGGTAAGCGTAAAAAAAATTCAGTCTCAAATTGAAGCCGCACGAGACGCGAGAAGCAATTTATAGAGACGCGGGTGAAGAGTTTATAGAAAACGGCAAACGTATATTCGAGGTATGAATGGGCGCAGAAACGCGGAAGAGTAACTTCGTTGATGACACTCCGCTCGTCATGTCGACGATGCAGCCGCAGTGACAGGACAATGAGGAGAAGAGACGTCCGCTTGTCGGAGGGAAGAACTGTGTGACGCTTGAACCATCGTTTGACGAAGCGAAACGCCGCCAAACAGGACTCGTGACCGGCGGCAAAGGGGGTCGAAGGTCGAAACGTGCGGCGTGATTTACGGGCGCAGGCTTTTAATAAAAGATACGATGATATATATCGTCGCGCGTTTGCGGCGGCGGATAATCCGGTAAGAGCAAGGAGAAAGGGCGAAGTAAACCATACCGAGAGAGGAGATCGGGAACGCGAGGGAGGCGAGGTAAGGAGTATCGGATGTCGATCGCATGGGACGTATTGCGTCGAATTGTTGTATCGGTAACCGTTGAAGAGAGCCGAGAGCCACGTGAAACCGCAAAGGGGAACCGATCTGCAGATACCAGGAGGAAGGAGAGGATTGAGAACGTTGTCGACATCGTGAGCGCAATAAACGTCTGTGTCTAGTAAATGCATGAGAGGGAAAAAGGAGAGAGAAAGGGAGAAGAGAGCCCAGAGAGCTGGAGAAATTGTCTCGAGCAAACTCGTAAAATATACGGTGGATGTCGGCGGTGGACTTAACACGGCATTAACAACGCGTGCGGCGAGAGGGTACGAAGAAGAGGCCAATCTTGGCGATATCGAAGATATTACCCTGACGAGCCAAGTGGTTCTGCTTCAGGTACCAATAAGAGCTCTCGTAGATCTCGTGTTTACGACGAGTCGTGAAACGTGGTCGTCGCTTCGATTTCTCGCCGTCGAATAATAAAACGGACGCCAAGGCTAATCTTGGGAGGAAGTCTCTTTTTTGAAACGGAAGAGGACGGGAGAATGTATTCATAGCGGTATCGATTGCAAGGCGTGGTTTAGAGGAAACGTTTCAAGAGTCCGAAAAACATTGTGCTGTTTTTAAACGTGTAAAAATATAACGAGAAAACCGACAAAGAGAAGGAAGAGAAGAAGAAGAAGAAGAAGAAGAAGACAGGGACAAACTTGTTCATTTTTGTCAGATTGTCGAAGATAATATCCCAGATTCACGAGGCATTGTAAAAACGAACGTCCATTTACCAGTGTCGTAATGTCGCTTTGAACGAGACCCGAAGAAGCCACAACGAGACGCCTAACCAGCGATTCACCGACGCGTGCCGTACAAATCGGGGGAGAGAACATAATAACAGGTAAATCGCGCCCGAAGGTATTTCCGTTATCCTAACAAAGCGTGCCAAGCGTGTGTTCATAAAGCGCGCTAGAGCAATAGTAAGACACGTACAGTAATATTGCCCCGGCGAGTAGCGATGTAAATTAAGAGGAGCCCGAAGATATCTGTGGAGAAAGCCGCGCGCGGATATCGAGGATAATCGTATATCGAGGATACCGATAAGGTCGAGTTACAAATCGCCGCGCGCGCGCAGGAGGAAAGGGGACATTTCTCTCACGGAAATTCGTTTCACGCGGAGAGGGGGTGAGATTATTCCGGGAAAACGTCTCCACTCGTTATACTCGATATACTTATGTATCCCGATTTGCATAATGCGCGTCCGTGAAATTCGCGTTTAGCACGGAAAATTGGAGCGACCGGTCCGCGCGGATCCCCCCCGGCCGGAAGTGCCGTCATAAACACGATGAACTGAAGCGTGCACGGCAGGAGCAAGAAACCGCCACGGCACGGCGAAAGCGGCTCGAAGGGGGCGAAGCGGACGAAAAAAGAGCGCGCGGCGCGGATCGCGATGAAGCGCGGCCCGCGGCTAACGACTTCGATGAAAGGCCAGGCCGGGTATATCAGCGCAGGTGGATTTCCGTTCCTTGAAGAAGAATGGGAATACACTTACGGAACGAATGACCTCTCACGGAGCAGCGCTGCGCGATGCCAGTCGTGTGAAACGACAAAGGCGCAACAACAGTTACAATAATTGCCGCAACCGTTGATATTGTATGTAACGCCGAGGGAATTTCATCGCTTTATTCTTTTATCGTCTATGTCGATCGCGTATACTTTAAATTTGACGCGCCGGATCGGCGTTATGATTTAAAATCGACGGAACGTCGCGATTTGCAGCCGATTACGATCGCACGAAGGGGAATCTCTGACGGGAGGAACCGCGAGGGAGATCAGCGAGAAGAGCCGAGGCAACGCAACACGCTTAACGGAGACGGGGGAATTCGGAGCATGTTAACAGAGATGAGGGAGGATTTTCTAGATTCGATTCGAGTCACGTCGAGCACATTGCTCTATATTGCACGACGCGGTAAAAAATAAAACCGAGATCAAAGCAAACCACGTTCCGCATCTGCCGTATTGCCTGATAGAGCGATTATCCGGCGGAGCGGTAGCTCGATATTAAGATCTTGGTCGTCGCAATCAACCCGAGGTACTCTCGACACACGAGATTAACTTGAACGGCTTGGAGGAAATTGTGCGAATGACGTTGAGATTCCCGCCTCGTCAACGCGCCGGCCGTATTATATACGTGTGCGGTGAAGGAAAAACGGGATAGAACGGAGCACGATGAATTTACGGCGTGCATAATCGTCGAACGAATCCTGATTTCCCCACCCTCCTCCCCCCCCCATCCCCCTGCCCCTCCCCGAACGGGAACTGCCGCGCGTTATGGTGAAATCTATTGGGACACCTGTGGGCAGGTGTGGAGAAGCGGTTTGTCGTGGGTATTAAGTTCTTGTGTGCCTACACCGGTCATTCGAGAGAGACTATTAGATGAAGTGTTGATAGACATAGCACGGTTTCGCGCTGAAGCAGCGATAAATCAGCCTGACGTTAATCGCGATGCGCCACTCCGCGCATCTGAATAACGCTTAAACAGACGAAGGAGATTGGATCACATTGGGAGGTGGAACGGGATTTTGCTTAGAAGCTGGAGGCGCCACGTCCCGGTTCGGCCGTACGAGAAACAGGCTGGAAAACTCGAGGAATCCAAGGTATCTTGTACTCGCAAAAATTTGCGCGATAATTGTAACGAGATGTGTAGCTTGCGGTACGGGAATTTCTGGAATTAGTTTGGAATGACTGTCAGAGTATCGAGTCTTAAATTGCGATCTTTGAATTTATCAGTCTTTGCAACTATAATAACGACACAGCAACATATCGTAATCAAATAATTATCAAATACAAAATTCTTTTCTAATTAGATATTGCTATGCAAGGTATATATGTTAAGCTATTAGATTTTCTTTTAGATTTTCTTTTACATTCTTATTACTGTGTAATTTTATAATTACATTTTTACCATTTTTTTCTCTTAAGCTGAAAATATCCGCAACTTAAATAAGAAAGATTATAAAATATAATATAACAGTATAATATTTGTATATAATATAACAAAGCATCACACATATATTCATATTTTTTATTTAAAGATGTTTGTATCGTGATCATGTTTGCGGTATACATACAATTATGTAATATTTGAAAAGAAAACAATTATCATCATCGACTCTAATTTGTTCCGTGAGACTTGCAATCTCACTCGCAAAAGTCAACGATTTCTAACATTTCCGTCCCGCATTAGCGCCTCTCAATTTGATACTTCATGCCAGGCTTGCCTTTCAGATCGGACGTTTCGCTTCACAAATTTGCCAGCCATGTAAACGTCCCGTTGAAATGCGAGAAATAGTTGCCAGTGGTATCATCGTGCGATCGTTTTCCCCGCCAGCTGAATCAGCCTACCTTATCGCGGACTGCGGAAGGAATTGGGATATGAAGTTACAGGATTTTTCCGCATTGCCGGAAATCGTTAAACAGCAAAAAATCAGAAAGAGCCGATTGTGAAAATTAATGACTTGACTCGCATACTAAAAGGGTAAGTTAATCATAATTAATATAAGAACTGAGGATAAGAAGTATTAATTGCATGAATTAAAAATATTTTTGCTGATTTTCAAAACAGAATTTTTTCTTCAAGTATATTAGAAAGATTCACAAAGATTTAAAGTTTCTAATAAAAGTTAGCGTTTTCTTATAATTTTAGTTTTAATATATTGATTTTGAAAATATATTCTGTTTTTTGTCTGTAAGTTTTTTCCAGCATAGAACGAAACATAGTAGACAATATTACAGTTTTCTATCTAAAAAGGAATTTCAGATAGCATTCGGTTGCATTTTGAGAATCATTGTGTATGAATTAACTTTGAAAATCGTTATATACAAATTCCATAATTTCTTGGAAAATTCATGAAAATGTTTTGATTTAAACGTTTAATACAAATTCTCCTAAATAATACAATGATTTATGTAGAGCGTTTCATTCACGAGACATTTTTGTACATCGAATTTATATCAAATTTTATATATCTTTAGGATTTATTTGATTATTTCATTTTTTGCTATCTTGGTTCTTTGTGGTTTTAATTTTTGGTGATATTTATAATTTTACAGTTTTCATTTCTCATGGCTTTTAATTTTATTATTTTGTCTGTAAACTTCGACAGTAAACATAATTGCTTTCAGTAATATTTTATTTAGATAACACTGAAAAATAATATTTATTATTGCATGATATTTTAATTGTTTTAACTTAATGTAATTTTCTCAAATGTAGATATATTATCTCTTGTATTAAAAACGTATATACTCTTACATATTACTTCTAAAACCACAAAATGCCTGTGAGTAATCAGTAGTATCATGCATTTACATGCAGTTTATATCCTACATGAGAAATGAGACGTCGATGATGTAGCATATACTTGTGCAGGGAGAGAATGAAGTACTTGGTGGCGCAAAGATTATAAAGGATTCCACAGTCCGTTAGAGGAAACGAAGTAGATCGTTTGATTTGAATTTCATGAAGGAAATCACTGTTAGATGATTCTGCACTGACTGTTTACAAACAAGCCATTTAAATAGCTGCTAAACTCGACAATAATTAACGATCACTTTCGCGACTCACTGTGCGCTCTAAGGATTAATGGCTGACGATAAATTTGATTCTTTGTTCCTATCAGCAGTTAAAGATATATCTGTAGGTATATCTTTTACCAACTTAAATAAGTACGTTGGAATAGAGCTATATAATAATTAGCACTTAATAAATAAAGATTGCAAGCCGCAATCGTTTAACCGTGAATTGTAGACATTCGTCAATTTATTATGCACACAAGAATGCCTGCATGTGTGCACATATATACAGGGTGGTCCAAAAGTGTGGAAACAGAATATCTTGTACACGATGCAATTTAGAAAAAAAAAGTTTTAGACAAAAGTTGTAAGGTTTAAAAAAACACATTGAAGGATAATATCTATTTGATCTTTGGTGGCGTCGCCAAAGACAGGGAGAGATAACTTTATAAGATCACTTTAAATTTTTTTAATGGAGCCTTTTATTTTTCATTGCATCTTGTAGCTTATCTCGAGAGCTTTCCAAAACACTATAATAAAATATTTTTCCGTTAATCACTTCTCGAGTTATGAGGCTTGAAAGTTACAGTACCACCGGCATTAGTATTATTCAAAGTGTCCGAACAATGTCTGAAATCTTTTGAATGTTGTTCAGAATTATGAGCTTGACATATGGCAAGGTCATGATTTTTGGAGGATGTTTCTCTTTAAAAAAAAAAATAAAAATAATTTTCAAAAAAGAAAATAAGAGAGACAATCTCCAATGATCATGGCATTGACACATGTTGTCAAGCTCATGATCCTGAACAACATTCAAAAGATTTCAGCCATTGTTTGGACACCTTAGACAATGCTAATGCCGGTGGTACTGTAACTTTCGAGTCTCATAACTCGAAAAGTGATTAATGAAAAAATATTTTATTATAGTGTTTTGGAAAGCTCTTGAGATAAGCTACAAGAAGATGCAATGAAAAATAGGGGGTTCCATTAAAAAAATTTAAAGTGATCTTATCCTGTCTTTGGCGACGCCACCAAAGATCAAATAGATATTTATTCTTCAATGCGTCTTTTTAAACCTTACAACTTTTGTCTAAAACTTTTTTTTCTAAATTGCATCGTTCGAGATATTTGATTGTTTCCACACTTTTGGACCACCCTGTATATATACAAAGATCATAAAATAGAGTTTATTGTTATCGGCGTATTATTAGTCAATATTAATCTATATCTAATCAGTATAATCTAATCTTTATCTCAAAACGCACAATAGTAGCGATTAGTTAGGCTCGTTGGCGCAATTAACATTTCTCACGAATGTCAATGTCAAACGCTCACTTCTAGCCTTTTTCGCTCTTATCGATTTTCGCAGAATACTACGATACTACTTGGGGTTTCTCTGACAGGGGATTTCTCCCTCGTTCTATGTGTGTACATGCACACGATATAGGTATAGTCGCTGTGGTCGAGGTGCCAATTACCGCTTCTGCTCAAATACCGGTACTCGATCGTTCCACGTGCGCATCCTCCCATCCTATCTTATCTTGCGGCACGTCCGTGGTTTGTATCTGCGATCTCTACACGTCCCACGAATTAACGCTTATCGTAATCAGAAATTCCGACGGTGTAATCTTCCGGAATAAATGATGCCACGTTTGGCTCCCTTTTGTTTCTTTTTCGCTCACCGGAACGATAACAACCCTTTATTAGTTGGACGATGATCAATGCATGGCGATATGATCCACGGTCGGTAGTTCTGAACGATCGCCTGTCGTAGCAGCGTGTCAAGATTAATTACGCGCAATTACTTCAAGTGATTTGTGCGTTTTGCAATTAACGCGTGTGATAATAATTGGAATCGTACAATTCTGTTGATGATTATGACATAAATCTTTATCAAATGAAATGCACGGATAAATGACTGATTAACAATATATTGATAACAATAAATTGCACTTTATGAGAGCTTCGTGCATTCTTAAATGTACAATAAATTGATGGAATGTCTATAATTCACGGTTAAAATATTTGCAAATTAATCTGTGTATCTATTTCAAAGCAAATAGATCTATGATATGAAATTTATGTATGAGATATTATCTCTATTTGTGATATTTATAAATATTACAAATAAAAATATTTAACCATTTTTACTGTTACAATATCAAGTCACATACAAACTGTGCGCCGAAAAATATTTATTTCATAATAAATTTTTCGCATTATTTTTCGCAATCGCTATTTTAAGATGCATATAAGCATCGAATTATTAAGAAATGAAGGTCAATCGTGATCTCACTATTCCAACTTCAGCTAATGATTGCGTTGGACTACGTTCCAAAACTTTACTCGGGCAACTATAATCTATAGTTTACGTGACGTAAATTATGGAGTTTTAACCGAGTAAAATTTTGGAAACGTAGCCTTGTAAATCCGAAAATTTATTCGGTGCGCAGATTAAATGGTTGAATAATGGATTTAAAAATTCATATAGAATTTGTTAGGCACCAAGATCCAGCCATGACCGTAGAAGGCGCTTTCAACTTTATTTGTAATATTTATTTCCTTTAATTAAGTAGAGTACTAAAAATAATTTAGCACTCAGCGACACGCAGTGGAGTTGTAATATTACATTGATCTGTGAAAACAAATATAAAATTCAATTATAGCACCGTTCAAAATAATTGATATTTTTAAAAATAAAAAAATTATTAGGCATAATACTTTTTATTTATACAAAAATTTCAAGTAAATATCTCTCAAGATAAATAATTATCTAATTTAAAAACAAAAATTTCTTTTTTTACATCTAAATTCTTATAAAGTTTCATAAATAAAAGTTATTTTTTTTCTAAATCTTGTATGAAATATTCAAATTAACAGAAATATAAACAATTAATTTCACGGATAAAAAAAAAATTTATCCCATTGTTGCTCCACTGTCGCTTGATATATCTTCTGGATCTTTTTCTCTTCTCTTGATCCTCCCCGTTGCTGTTTCTTCGCTCACGGTACTCGCACAACGTTCGCACACACGAAAACACGGTTAATTACGATCGCGCGTACTAATCATTAGAACACGATAATCGCACGGTACTTCACACACGTGGCACTTCCGACCTTACTCGCACGCGAGTAAGGTGCACTTTACTACATGTGCACTTCACTACATCGTGACAGGGGAGTAATGTTACTATCGCATCAAACTACGATCCCCTCGATGCGCACGACGTCTCGCAAAATACAGCAATACGGGCGAATTTAGAACGGCGAGAAGTTTTAACAAATCACCGATGCATACTGATTGTATGCTACGGCGGCTGACAGATATTAAAATACGAACTTAATTACGTCGGTACTTGCTAATTAAACGCATCGCGACGCTGCCAGACTCGGCGCCGATCCGTTCCGCATCCTCGATGTTCTGTTAGTAAGCGAAAAATTTAAAAATAACATCTTCACTCAGATACTACGCGATACGATGTGAATAAAGTCAAGCTAATGGCTAATTAAGATGTGATGGATCGTTTGAAAATCGTTTATAAATATAAACAAAAATTCACTACGTGTAACACATTTCGGACAGATTATTACCGCGAAGTACATACGTACCTTTCATTAATAATAGGTATGTATTATTAATGAAAAATAGACACATCACGGTTTTTAATTATAAATCGTTGTTTAATTAAATCATTTTATTGAAAAGTATAAAATTAATAATTAATATTTTCAAATTTTATATAGTCTTAATTTCTTCTTAAAATAAAATTAATTACATGAAATATTCACTTCAATAAACAAGACGTTTTGATATGATTATATAGAATCATTAATTATGAATAATTAATTGATAATTAAATGATAATTAATTGCTGATTCTACGAGAGATTAACTTCTCTCTCTCTCTCGCTCTCTGTCTCTTCTATTAAGGGATTCCGTCCGCAATTAGGACGCAAATCACGGGATTCAAGATGGAAATTAATATATTATCTCAATTTTCTTGAAATGTGTGTTTCTCATTTACCATATGGAGGAATAAATGTTTACCTTAAAAATTTCTCTTATATAGCGGAATAGTCTGATCGGGGAGTTAAACCCTCGGAATCTCTTGCTCTATCACTAACATATAAGCTGCAGTCCAGCATCTTTTGAAAGGATAATAACACGATGATACCTGGAACGCGGCGAAAGCCGCTACGGCTTGAACTTCGCAAATGGCAGCACCATGACCTTGTGGTAAAGAACAGACCGCTATACGCTGTGGAAAGGCGCCAAGGCCATACACCAGCTGATTTGTTATTATCACGAAATATTTGCCGTGCTGTGTATAATAAATACATGTGTATTGAATACATTTGTTTTTTTATCAATTTCGATGAATAGCCGATTGTCAATATTTACAAATCTAACAGATTTATTTGAAAAATACATTATTTTACTTTATTTTTAGTTCGAGAAAGTATTTAAATAATTTAAAAAAAAAATTAATTAATTTGTTTTTACCAATTTATGCCAAATTTTTACATGAGAATATAATGTTCTAATAAAAACAATTTATTCCTATAACTTTTTTAAAATTAATAAAAGAAATCAAATTTATTTGTTATAAAAAAAATATAGCGATTAATTTTTTAAAATATATTAGTTAAAGTCATGCAATTTTTTTCGGTTCGCGAAACAAGTATAGATTTGAAAGTTGATATTGATATAACAATAAATATAATTTTTTATTTTTTTCATTACGTAACAAAGGTAAAATTTATTTTGCAAGTAAAACTAATTCGTAATTGTAACTATAGCGATGAATCGGTAGAATTCATTTATTAAAGTGTTGCGGACGATTTTGTGTGACGGCACCGTGGCGAATGTAAAGCAAAATACGAGATCACGCTATAACGCATCGTCACCATAACTCATTGTTTTTACATAAGCCCTGTTCGACATCTTAATTAAGAGTGCGGACACATGACGAATGTGTTCGGTGAAAATTACTCGAATCGAAAGCATAAAGCAATTCCTTGTGTGTCCATATCGACGAGGAAAACACGCAATCAAGGACGGTGATTTTTGATAACGTAACAGATGTCTCTAAAGCATTATGAGAAAAGAAAGCGAAAGGAATAATCCATTTTCATTTGTTCCTTCAACGGAAGACTATACGGAAATTGCTGATGTATCAGCGTTCGAAGCTGCGCTCCGAATGCTTTCAATCATGATTAATTGCTTATTGCAATAATTAACTGCTAACTGCAATAACGCTGTCATTGGCTTAATAAGAGAATATATTGAGTCACAAAAAAAAAGAAGAAAATCTAAAGGCAACATATGAATTCGCTTCACTGCACACACACACACACAAATTCTAATTACCATATTATTATCTCAACGCCACGCCAGCCGTCTAACGAATTGTTATTGCATATCGAGAGCTGTTATCTCATTTATCAAAAGCCTGAGCGATGAATTAAACTGCTCGCTATATTTGCAATTCATATTAGCATACGTCATCTGCCGTCGACGACCGGTCATTCTCGACCGGGTTTTCCATATTCGCGAGGGATATTCAGCTGGGCACTGATCTAGGTTCTTAGATCGCGCTCGCGCTCGTAGGAATTAATTCAGAAATGGTTCCCCGGCGATGACGTCGATGCGACTCCACTTGCTGTCAGCCGGCGAAGGTATCTAAGCCCGCAAGAAGTGCCGCTATGTCCCACATAAGAGCCGAGGCGGCGGAGGATGATTCTGGGACAGCCGACCGGCGCGTTCGGTTATTACGTACCTTCCGGGTCCGGCTTGCAATTGCTTTTTTTTCGGCTCTTAAACGTGATTCCTTCAGAATATTACAGTATCTTTATTTATGAAGAGAAGAAAATGTATGAACTTTGTACGCGAAAATGGCTTCTGCCTGATGAGTCACGTTGGCAATTTGAGAAATTTTTTAAATCGACCGATTTTGAAAATTGATGTGCTATCTGCGATTAATAAAATTGCTAAAATAATTTTCTCATTTCTTATTTTAGTAGGTCAATCTAACTTAATTTTCTTCTTTGTTTGGAATGAATATTTTATATTACCTGCGCGCACGAGAGAATGATAAGCAGAATCGCGAAGCGTTCAATGGACATTTTTCTATTAAAATTACTTTCGGAACTATAATCATACGTGTATACGTTGGAGAAGTAAGTGAAAAAAATGAAGAGATTTACGAGCGGCTCTTTTGCTACTAAATGCCATGACTTGTCCTTTCTCTGCTTATTATTCCACTTCAAGAGCGCAGATGGTGGTTGAACCACTTAACTCGTAATTCAGCATATCCTTACTGACTGAGATAACGTGTCCGCATTTTATTTTTGCCGTTGTTGCCGAAGAAAAAGCCTGTTCGCGATTATACGAGTGTGCCGCGAGTGTTACGTGAACTTTTTTGTAAATAGTTACCACTACGGAACGATCTCAGAGTCACGTCCGCGTGGCAGGACGGAAGCAAACGTTTTTCCGCGATCATCGGGAATCGCCTGATTATGCGTTACGACGCGACAAGTGGATCACTGGTACGCACTGGAAACGGAGCGCCATTAGGATAAATCCGCGGCGTCTTTGCCGACCGGAAGATATTTCCTTGCGAACCTCGTCGCGATTCTTTTCCCAATCTTTTCTCACTTACGGGTCCCGAGTCGAGGGATAATCGCGTCCCGTTCTTCGGCTTCGCCGTCTGTCGTCCGGAGACACTCCGCGCTTCCCTCTCCCCGACGATCGACACCCGCTCGCATTCCGCGACGCGACGTTCAGGAAAAACTACTTCCTGAATTAACCGTCAGTTAGCATCACGCATCGCCTCATCACTGATAGCGCGAACCCTTCATCATGCTGTCAGAATGTGTGCAGGATGTAAAAGATGAACTGGAACAAAGTTGCTCGGCATTATTAACTAACAGTAATTTTTACCTGACTATTTATCCAATTCAAATTCTGCACAAACTTTTACGAGGCAATTATTTAAACATTTTTTTATGATTTAAATAACTGTGATAAAAAGAAGAAATTTCTTTTTAGATACGCGAGAAGCGAAGCTTCTTTATTTCTCATATGTACCGATATTTTTAATATTAATTAAATTATTATATTATTAAAATTTCCTACTCACTTATTTTTATGTGAAAGCACAATACTAAAAAGATCGAGACATTTTCGAAAATAATTGAATTTATACATATATTTTATGTCTCATATATTTATAAAAATCCGAAATAAACATAATTCTCTCTCAATTTAAAAATCTTAATCTTAGTTCCTGTTTTGATTATACCGGAAATGTCAACGAATAGGGTAACTGTCCCTATTAATGTGCCCTGAACCTATTAGTGTGCTTTTATATTTAAATAAGTCATAAAAGTAAACTGGTACAAATATATAGACAAAGTATATTTTTTTATTAAGTTAAAGTATTAACTTTATAGAAAAAAATACTTTGTCTATTTATTTGTACCAGTTTATTTTTATTTATGACTTATTTAAATATAAAAGCACACTAATAGGTACAGGGCACACTAATAGGGACAGTTACCTTATTTTTCAAAACAAATATGAACGCATTCCGCCGTTGTGCATCAATTCTATCTGGAGCATTGCGACATTTATTGCACCGTAATAACGAAGTGAATATTATAACTTTCACAGGTGCGCATAGATGCTGATACTGATATCAGCATCCATACTCGTGAAAGTTCGGCTATTCACTTTTCTTCCTGATCTGACACGAATGTTGACTTCCTGATCTACTCCGATATCAGCATTCCGCCCATAATTACGTTTATGCTCGATTATTTAAATCAGTTCGTCCTCTACTCATTGACTTCGTGATTTGCTGAAAGTGTTCTCTCCAGAATCACGAGCCTACATTCGAAACACTACATTGTTCACAGTCTCTATTTTATGCAAATGGGATTCTAAAATTTCGTTTTTCAAATTACGTGCGCATTACGTAATCATCATACATAACTGTTATTACGTAATAGCTATTTATAGAGAATATAACTCAATATCATTCTATATTCGTGTCATTTTGGATTAATTAAAATGATGATTAGTCAAGTAAATGCTAAAAATGTGATATTGTGAATTTATGAAGTATATAAAAATGCTAAAAATGTGTTTTGCAAAATTCAACACGATTGATTTTTTGTGATCTCCAAAATGCTTCTTCTCAAAATGTGCTCCGGTTCAATTTTTTTTCAGGGAATAAATTTAAACTCGAATTTAAACTCGTGCCCTTCCGTCCCTCTTGCCTCATCCCCTCCCCTCCGGATACGGAACCGCTCGAAGACATTCGAGAGATACCGTATCGCCGTATGCACCGTACGTCAAGTTCACCCACTTCGCGCATCGATCGTCGTCGTCGGCGGCAGCGGAAAAGAGCCTCTCGCTCGCGCTTAGCATACACGCGTTGTATCTGGCAATAACGACGACGGGCGAAGGTTGTTCAACTCGGGCGGATCTCGTAGCACCGTCGGGTATAACGGGTCCTAAGGCCCGCGCACGCCGGCCAGGCGCGCTCCACCTTCGTTCGACTTGCCGCCTCACGGCTAGGCGAGCGCGCGTGCACCGTACCCTCTTCCTCGGCCCCGCTTACGAACCTTCTCCAACCTTCTCCAACCTGGGTACGCGAGTACGACTTGTCGGGCAGCCAGTCAGCCGTGCACCATTGTCGAAAGATCGTCCGGGTAGTCGACACGCGTCTTCCGATACTCTTCTTCGCTTCAGTCCGGTCTCGCTTCGTCCGGATCTCGCGACACGTCGCAATCGCCTCCTTTCTTTCTCCCCGAATCGCGAATTTTCGAATATCCCGTGGTACCCGATTGGATTCCGGAGTTGATTCTAAGCGTTCGAGGCTCTTTTTGGTGGTATTTCTTCTTTTCTTTCCGAATAGGTGATCGTCGAAGAACGCGGATTCGGGCGGGTTCGCACCGTAAAGCCGTTTCACGTATTTTCGCGATCGTGCGCTCCGCGAGATCGTCGGGTGTGTGTAGCGAACGCGTTTGAAGTGATTCGATGTTCCATCAAATTAATTGACATATAGGTAAGACCTCGATAATTTATGATTAATTTTATAGCACATTTAATTTATTGAATTATGCGAATTTGTTAAAACCTTTGCTTTTAGTGTTGATTTTTTAATGATAAGTATTTTAATTATTCTATTATATAAAAATTGGCTTGTTTTTCTTCTTAGAAAAATCTAAATAAAGATATACAGCCACCGCGAATAAAAATGTAATACAGTATTTAAAATTCGCAATATTTGTCTTCCTCTTTAATAAATGATGTGGAAATGCTGTAGAAATAGTTTTGATTTATACTATTTGTAATTCTCTTCGAAATATGGATTATTAATTAAATTTTGTCTGCATTTGCCGACTCATTGATTTATAATATTCTTTCTTTTAAAAAAATTGTAGCTGCCTTTTGACTGTCTGATGAGTATTATCTATATTAAATGCGATATTACATTATAAAAATTTTAATATTATATAAAAAAAACAGGCATAAAAATAACGGAATTTATTCAAAATAATTAATAATCAATTTCCGCATTTATAATTATATAACGGTTGAGAATTTGAATAAATGCGCCAAGATATCTTGTTGAGAAATGTAAATGAGAGATTTTATAACGAGGTTAAAATACAAAAAAAACAAGAAGAAGCATTGCAGGCCCAGGTTCAAGATATGGTACCGCTGATCAATTACTCTTGTATCTATTTCATTGCGCTGTAACTTGTAGTCACTTCCTCGTGAAGAGCTCGCTGCTCTTCTTCCTGTTTCTCTTTTTTTGCATCATTACGTTACGTTACACTTGTTGAATCGTGTTGCACGCCTTACTATATTGTCTCATTAGATGATTAAAGATAATAAGAGCACTTTTGGAGTTATATGCCACGCTCCAAAAGTGATCTGAAAATGAATGCACAGGTTATTTTAATATGCTAGGTGACCTATTTCCACTAAATCGAGCATTGATTGTTAAAGGCTGGACCTTTAATAAATATTTTATTTTGTTAAAAATTTTGAACTTTTGAGATCTCTTTAATATTAAAATTTTGCTAATAACAAATTAAAATTTTCATAAATTTAAAATAATTAAATTAATATGTTTGTTTATATATATTTACGTGTACAAAAGTTTAATTAGCTTAACAAAATTTTTGTTATTCTATCATAATTTGAAATATCGATATGAAAAATTTTTATAAATTTACTTTGACATTTCCAACAAGGGTTGGAGGGAGGATATGTGACTTTCGGCAAAATATTCTGTTTGAAAAAAAATTTTTATTAAAATTCCGGCAAAAGTCAAACTCATATATATAACAAAAAAATAGTTGTTACATTTCTCTTATACGTGAATACTTTCAATTTTTGTTCGTAGCCTTCTCTTTCTCTCTCTCTCTCTCCCTCTCCCTCTGTGTCATTAAATTATTTAGTTTTTCATGTTTCAGTGGAACTATTTTTCATAATGAAAGCTTCATGCGGATGAAAAGTTAGCTGTTGCATCTTTTGTGATAACGAAGTAGCAAGCATTATCGTTATTAATGTGGGTTAAGTTAAAGATCGATAAGAGTTTTGCGTGAAAAACGTCTATTGCGCGAAATGGTCACGGTGGAGGCGTATCCGATTTCCATAACGCAACCGCTTATCTCTACCCCTTCTGAATAAGATCCGATCTGGTCGCGTTGAAATTAATGCGATTTACTGACCCGAATGATCGAGTAGACGCGCTCTCGGCCGATCGTTCTGCCATTCTTCATGCCTTGTCTCGTCTCGTTTCTTATCCGCCGCAATCTAATTCTAACCGGCGGTGGATGTTCGGCGCTCGTCAGAGCGCAAATCTGTTTGTTAAATAGCGTATCTTTATTGCGCACGATCTTTTCCGCTGGCGTTCAGCGTTCCGGAAACAGGGATCTCGTTTTTATAGCGATCTCGGAATATTACGAATAATCTTTGACGATTCCCTCTATCAGACCGACTCGGCTTGAAGGTCGATACATTTCGAACTGTTCCAGTTTTTTTTTTCATTTGAATATCTCCTATTACTCCTATTAGCTTTTATGGAAATAATATTTTACTGATACATTTAATAGAACAAGATATTGTATTATCGGTTCTCTTTTTATTTATTGTGATTTGTTAAGTATTACCTGTATATTAAACTTCGCTCGTTATTGAGTGAATTGAATTAGGTACGGGGAGGGGGCACAATTCCCCGTAAATGCATTTGCGTCTATTTACGCTAGAATGTTACGGAAAATTGCTACCGTGCTTGCCACCAAAAATAGTCAGTGCGTAAATAAAAAGAGCATGAATAATAATAACAATTATTGTTGCGTACAACGGTTCTGTTCATTAGAAAATTAAAACTATCGACTCAATTTAAATAATTATACCCAAATTGAAATTCTTGTTCTTGAAACGCTAATTATTATATATTAAATTAAAGCGTTCACATACTACACGCTATAATAAAGTTATTATAACCATAAGAAGTGATAATCTCTCGTTATTTTAAACTTTGTTTTTTTCTATTAATAATTTTTAATAATACATTTTCGCATGCAAACCCTCTGAGAAGTTTATGGTGTTTGAAAATTAAACCTTAATTTTTGCGACACGCTTGAAATTCCAATGTTTATATTTAACAAAGAAATTAATGCACTTGAATATATTGCCCAATTAATACCTATATTACTCTCATCCGGCACTTCCGTTCAGAATTATAAATCTCTTCACAAGATTGTTTGCGGCTCAACAGAAATCGCCCGCGAGCGGTTTTCTGGTTCGTGAAGAAACATTCAAATGGTTAACGGTACGTGCCCCGCTCGTAGAATTCACGCGTCGGATTCTACCGGCTATTCTACCGATGGAATAATGTCTTGTCGGACTTCTCGTACACCACGACCGCTCACGTTTCCCCGAGATACACGACGCGGCGTCACATACGGTGGACGCCCGAAGAAGATCGACGCCCGTTCGGTACCGTTAGCGGACACGTATATAAAAATGGAAAAAATGCAACGGTAAAAAAACATCCGCGTGACAATCACTCGCGATCGTTCGGAGAATTCCATCCACGGGAGATGTTAATGTAGGGTTTACGGCGCATTGGATCCTCCGAGGCCGAGGTTGAGAGCCTTCGTTGAAACCTTCGGCGGAGATTTCAACGCCGGAGGAAGAACTTTACGTTTATTTATGATCAGCCCTCCCCCGCCGTTGCACGCCCGCAGCTACTATACAACATTATACTAGGCAACATTTAATTATTAAAATATCATCTGCACGATGTGTAGTTTCCGAATTTGATTTATATTTATTTATCGATATTTTATTTATAAATATTCAATCGATATCTGTCGATTACGATTTATATATTTAGGGAGCGATTATTTCGATTTTTTATTCGAGTTTCAAGGTTCTTAAAAAATGTTATATTATCTGCGTTGCAGACGTCACCGGACGAAATTTCACGAAATTTTATTGCGTAGATGAATGTCTAACTTACGTCAATGGTAAAGTAATGTTATTGTTCGCATTCCGCGTGCATAGACGATTGGAACAATCGGAAATGAGCGTCGAATACGAACGATACTTTCAATCGAGACCTTAGTTGACAAATCGGTGATCAGAAATTCATGCCGTGCAGTCTATGTAAACTCGCCAGAGGCAACTGTCTCGACAATTGCGTCATTGGTAACCAAACTAACGATTGGATGCATTTTTCAATTGTGTCCGATGTAGTTGTAAAACTCTTGATATTCGGGTAAGGGAGATTATATCTATACCGTAAATTGAAAATTCATATACAAATTATACTAAAAAAATTAATTCAAATCCGTCTTTATCATTTATCGTTTTTGACGTTGTTTAATATTTAAATTTAATATCCGGAGTCTTACGTATATGCAAATAATTTAGCATTTGTTATATCACCGTTTATATTTACAATTCCAGAAATTGTAAAACAGCAAGAAATAAATTATCAAAAAATGGAGAGTAAAAGAATCAAATTATTTCTATTTTGTTTAATATTATTCTACAATAAATTAAAGAATAACGTTTGGGGTTAACTACTGTATCGGTCTCACAGACCGCTATTGAAACGTTACTTGTCAACAATTTTCTTATTTATCACCATTTAAATATATTTTATTTCTATTGTATACGAGATTTTTTTGTTAACCCTCACATTAAAATACAGTTTTCCTTTTTCCCATCACAAATATTCAGAAAACATACATTTTTATTATAATTAACTTATAAAATTAGCGAGAGCATAATAGCGGTCTGTCAGATGTAAGAGCGGTCTGATCGATATTGTGATTTTTTTGGGCGTGGTGATTTAAAAATTAATATTTCTTCGCATTTTATACAATCCGACACATTGTGTTGGATTATCGTAAGAACAACTGTTGAAACATATAAGTACATAGTGCAGATATCAAATCCTTGCAATATAACTTGATGCGTACCCGTCCTCATGAATATTAATGCAAGCGTCGCGTCTTTTGTCGGTCGTAAAATTAAAACCTTCGACTTCCGCGCGCTTGCTCCACCACTTCCGACCATCCATTCTTTCCTCGCGTACGAGCCGTGCAATCGCGATCACGCAAGATCGTTTTTTTGCGACCGGTGCACTGTGCTCTCTTCCTGTTGACTGGTTTCTTCGATGACATAGTGCAACGAGAGATCTATCTATCCGAGATCTAGATTGTTGCTCAAGATCAGGTTCAGCGTTTGAGTGTAGGTCATCGTGTCGAGGACACGAGACAGCCTCTAGCCTCGCGTATCGATTCGCGGGATCGTCCCGCTGTCTCTTTACAATTCGTCGCGCATCATCCCCAGTAATGTCACAGAATTTGTAAACGAGTTGAACAAAATTTTCTCTCTCCGTGGTCTTTCATTTAGATCCTATTTGTAAAATAATTTTCCTCGTTTTTTGTTTCAGTGCGAAAATGCGGATGCAGCTGCTGAAGATCGTGGTGGTCCTGCTGGTAGCAGGATCGGGTGATACCAGGCCACAGAATGGTGGGTATATTCTACAAGAAATCATGATGACGATAATATTATAATAATATATGTATAATATTTCGAGTTACGACCCGATCGGGAAATGAACGGTGCAATAAAATGATCATTAAGCAACAAAACCGTGCAACGTGACGAGCTTGGCAGCAGGAAACGGTGTTTTCTAAACGCAAAATTGATGCTTTCTTCGCGGTGCAATCGTAGCCAATGAACCGTGCTTATTCAATTGCAGATCTGTTATCTCTTAATGTATCTTAATTACGACAGCCAGAGAATGTTTAAATAGTGATTAGGTATAAGTAGGTACGATAGTCCGCCGACTTGCGTTTTACTCGCGCTGCAGATTTGTATTTGTGACAATAATTCTCAACTGCATTTCTCTCTTTCTATGTATGGTAACGACTAACGAGTTATTCATTTCTTCTTCAAAAGGATTGAATTTGCGTTCAATGTTCCAATTATGGAGAAAACGCGTACGAGGCATCAATCGCGTAATTACTCAATAGCATCAATTGTGGTAGCGTGCCGGATAACAGCTTGTTGTCTTCGTGAAGCCATAATTACGCCACTACTTCTCGTGCGCTAACGTTACCACCCGCGTTTTTTCTTCTTGCAAAATCGAATTTCCTAAGACGGAAGTGTTTTAACTTGGCAGTCGCACGAATTTAAGGCATTGCGAGAAACGCGACGGGATTCCGCGATTCCGCGCGTGTTTCGCTATTAGCGCATCATCGCCAAGCTTTATCGACGTTGCACGTGTTGACTGGTTTTGTTAGAATCCTTCTCTAAAGTCGAAAATAAAAATTCATTTTTCAAAATCGTTTCTTACTTTTCAGGCGCAGATTCGCAAGCGAAGACGATAGAAAGGAACGACGCGGGATGGAGAGGCATCCAAGTCTCGAGCAAGTCACACGACATTGTTCGAGACGATAGCAGGTATACAGGGACTTCCGGAAGTAATAGAAAGTCGCATATCACACATTTCCGCGATAGTTCCGATTCGTCGCGCGAGCATAACGCATTCGGTTTACGCGCGAGCGACTTCGCCCCGAACGCGACGGCGCGATCGCTTAGCGCTCGTCGTTCCAAGATCGACGGTATCTGGACGATACCTGAATTCAGAGCGATAAACGCTCCTCCACATTTTTCAAGGACGGATGTGTTAGGTAGTATCGCGAAAGTCACTACTGCTCAAAGTTCGAATAAGGTAGACAGACCATTGTTTCACTCTTCTTCTGGCAATTCTAAATTAAATCACAATGAAAGGATAGATTGGACAAGTTTTAGACCCGATTTAAATATCGGTCGAACAGATTATTTCGGAAAAACAAATACTGGAAATTTAGAGAGATCGAAATCTGGTGTGACTTCGAATGAAAATCTCGAATCGCTAATCGCTCGGACGAGGTACTCATACTCAGCAGGAAATGGCGTCTTGACAACTCACGCATCTGGTTTCGAGAGGACAAATGACGATATCTCTGTTGTAGAAAATCATCGGAAGTCGAGTTCGGTTAGGTCCGACTCATTCGTGAACAAGGGTATCGGAGGCGAGACGTCACGTTGGAAGTTGGTGCACGGTGTAAATAGATTGTCTTCGCAATTAGCGAGGACAAATGTACCGAGCGAATCTCAGGCAGATGCCGTTACTCTGTCTACGCATAAAGATCGCAATTCAATTCGTAAAACTACAGACTCGATTGTGATTTCTCTTGGAAACTCGAAGCCGGGTGTCGTCACTGGTTCCTCTCGTCGCATCGGCGGCAACCAGCGCGACGTCTTGAATAATTCAAGAAACTCGGCGCACGGCGCGGAGACGGCCTTGATGCCGAATTCGAAATCCGAAGTCGTTGGTCACAGTCGACCCTCTGCAGTCCCCCACAGGAACGCAGTTACGTCCCACAGAAACTTTGTCAAGCTTCGGTATCCATACTCGACTGCGAATCGGCGAAATGCCAGCAACGTCGCGTCGAATGCGAAACTGAAGAATGGCAACGGCGTTGGCTCTACCGGCATTCAAGTGAGACCGCCAGCAAAGGGCCACTTCACGCGAACAGCTGCGAGGAAGCCTGTCGGCTCGAACAATCACGCGACGTCCAAGCCGATGAAGAGCGGTCATTCCTCGTCCGTCCAGAAGTCGCCGAGTCAGGAAGTTGGTGGTGGGAATAAAACGAGAGACGAGCACGGAGATACTACCGTGAAATATAACGCGTACTTGAAGAACTGGCCGAATGACGCACTTCAGGACATCGAGGATCTATATAATTACGACAGATACACTTCGTCTCTGGAGGAGGAATCCAGTCTTGAGTCAGGTCTCTCCGAAGAGACGCCGATCCTGTCGTCGAACAACTATTTCGATCACACGGATCCGATCCTCGACTCCAGCGTGAAGAAGATCATCCACTGGTTGAAGGTACCGGCGGTCGTTCCGAACAGCACGCAATATTTCCATTATAATGACGACAAACCGATCGAGCCGGTCTTCGAATCGATCTACGAAAACTTGGAGCCGAATCGTCCGTTGAACATCAGCACTTACGACGACAATTACGAGACCGTCGTTCTTCAGGATGTACCGTCGAATCAGGATCTCGATAAAATAGACGCGAATTATCCAATCCAATGGTCAAATCCGAATACAATCGCCCGTCCCCAATACGATCCTTCCGCTGCCTTGATTCCTTCTTCCTGGTCTGAAGTGGCGTCGCTGCGAAACAAAACCGTTTTCAATCCTCTGACACACGTGACGCAGAACACGGTGGTTCATATCCTGAACGACGGCCTGAAGAAGCCGAATGTTACCGTGACGCAATTGAAAGCGCCGGAAACAGACACGGTAGTCGCCGATCAAGCGGCTTCCTCAGGATCCTCCTCGGAGTCCTTGGAACTGGCACAGAGGCCCAATGTTCATATAATGTTCACTTCTCAGAAGGACAAGGATAAGGAGCCTTCCACGCAGAAGATCGATAATTTCCCTACCCCGTCGACCCAGAGCACAAACTGCCCGACGATTATGATAAATACTTATACTCGAGTGAACAATACGATTCAAAGCAAGGAAGGGTGCACCGATCTGAACATAATCGTCAACTCGCACGTCTCGAACACGAACGTGTTCACGCCGAGCGGCGCACCGGCGATCGCGGAGGAGCAGCAGACCTCATTAGCGACGCAGAGCTACGGTAACGTAGACGAGAGCGAGAAGTACACTGATGCGTTCACCGATCTCTTCCACGAGGATTCTTTGAACAGTTACGTAACCGCGTCGACAGGGACGTATAGTCCGCTCGAAACGCTGCAGCCGGGTCAACATGACTATTACGATTCCCAGAAAGATCCCAGTGAGACCCCGGATCCCGTTCAATCCTCGGGACTGTCGACCATCGAGTTGTTCCAGAGCACTCAGATCAGCATGTCCGGCACGAGCGTTCCGGAGGCGGAAGCAACGGCGAGCCCCGTCGGATCGTCCGTCGACGGTCCCGCCGTTGGCACCGGCAATGACGCGTCGAGTTCCGCGATCGTTCCACCAGCTGCCGGCGCTTCCGCCGGCAGTCTCGGTTCCGAAAACCCGTCTGTGTCCGACTTGCCGGTGTACCTGGTCAAACCCGGCCCGGTGAAAGGTCAGTCCAACAACGCGTTAGTGCCGGGTTCCTTGCAACTGCCGGCATTGCCGAGTCTTCCGAGTCGGCCTATTGTCTCCGGTCTAGCGAGCATTGCTGCTAGCCCGTCCTTGTCGCCGGCTTCAGGCGCCTCGGGATCGTTGCCCGACGGCGACGACGATGATGACGATGATTTCGATATATCGCCAGGCGGCGTATTGCAGTACATAACTACGGCTTTCACGTACTTTTCCTTCTTAAATCCGTTGAGCTATGGCATCTTCAGCGTCACCGCGGCACCGTTCGTCGCGATGGCGGCCGGGGTGCTCGGCGTAGCCGCGGTCATGTTCCCGTGGGCGCTACCGGGCGTCCTCGACTTCGGGCGTTCCGCCGACAAGACAGTCGGTTTCACGCCGAATCTCGAGGAATTCGTCAGACGAGCCGTGCACAAGTACGATCGTCTGAACGAGTGGAAGAGTAGACGTAGGAAGCGGAGAAGATGAATCGAACTCAGATTGATCTTGTGACGCTTAGTGTTCTTCAGATAAGTAGGAGAGCCACAGTATAAAGCTTGTATGAAGCAAGTACGCTCCTGCTTTTAGAGTTACTTGTACTTAAATTGGATAGAATTTACAAGATATACCGTAGTAATCGTTCGGTACTGGAAATGTACTTGAAAATGATGCGTGGTTAGTAGAAAAAGCAAAGAGAGAAGGTAGCTAGATGATTATGTTTGTTTTAAAGCATTATGTGGTTACACTAATGTAACACGTATAATGATAATGCAGGTAATTGTATGATATTTTCGTTCATTAAGGATGAAGTTTATTCATCTGAGTAGGTAAAATCATAACTAAATACATATAATGATTAATAGTTTTCACATCCGTCCTTCATAAATATAATTTATGTAAAATAATTAAGATGATTAACGAAGATAAATATACCGTAAAATCATATATTTTTTATTTAATATTTAATAGCCTTATTTTTACGCCAAATGTAGTGTAGTCAGAAAATATTCGCTATTTACATAATTACATGGATTGGACGATAATTAGTGTAATCATTAACTTAATATTTTGTTACGTTATTATTAATAATTATTAATCCACTTATTTATGCTACTATTTACGTTATTGTCGTTTATGTGTAGAATAATGAGAG
Source organism: Wasmannia auropunctata (assembly GCF_000956235.1). NCBI lineage: Eukaryota > Metazoa > Arthropoda > Insecta > Hymenoptera > Formicidae > Wasmannia > Wasmannia auropunctata. The sequence continues at coordinate 46,800 of NW_012026910.1, read as the reverse complement.
TAATGCGTTCTATCTTTTATCGTATCATATAAATTCTTTATGTAAAAAGATGCTTTGATTATAATATTTAATATTATTTCTTTGTAATATTATCTCTTTTTAAATTTTTCGTAAATAAGCAAAGATATTTAGTTTACAATTTTACTTAATTGGCAGGTGTAACATTAATTAATTTTTATTATTTAAAGAAATTTATGAAGATTCCAAAAATATAATTTGCTAATTATATATTGATTCGAAATAAAATTACGTGACAGATTATCGCAAAGCATTATGTCGAGTTCAACATAGAACTGCAAAGGATGATTATCGTTTTTTGTTGTATTGGTATTTTAATTTAATCAAATTTTACAGCATTTCAGAGTATTAGCAGTATTTGTGCCAATAAACATGTAATATTAATAAAACATTCAAAACAAAGAAAAGTTAATATTTTATTGGGCAATTATATAATTTTTTCTTACGCCTTCTCGTGTATGTTGTGTAAAAAATATACAATCCTATCTTTGAACCTATACTATCCCTCTTCTAAATCCTATTCTAATATTGCCGCAAAAAATAATTGTAAGAAAAAGAAAATTTATTTATAAAGACAGAATTAAAATTTAATATGTTTAAAATTTTATTATTATTAAATTAATACTTATGATTTTAAATTATGGAAGAATTATGTTAGATAATTACGCTTACATTTTATTATTGATTTTAATTTCTTAAGCGAATCGAAAACCAAAGTAACATTTACTTTATTAAAATTTTACATCTGTTTTTCAGTCTTTATGACCATGATTTTAAAAAATTAAATTTTTATTTAAATACATATAATATAAAATTGAGGATAAACTGAAAATATTCTACTTATTTATTATTTTTTCTTCTAAAACTCGATAAGTGAAAATTTCTCATTGATTGCTTAATTAAAACAGTTACTTAAAAACTATTAATGCTTCTGTTAAAAAAAACAACTTGAAATTTATAATTGAGTTAAAAGAATTTCAATTTAGGTTAATCATATTTATTATATTCTACAATATATATTATAGGCTTAATATTATTTCAAATTGTTTTATTGCACTTTTCGGTGTTTTCTTATTTTACAATTAATTGTATTTATGTTGCTTAATAGTGATGTCAATCTTTTACTGTGCATTAAGTATTAATATTGCACAGAAAAGGTAAGGATGTTCAATAGTCCCTTAGGCATTTTTGCTAAATTTTTAATTTTTAGTCATATGTATAAAAACATACACACACACACACATATGTATTCAGAAAAAAATATTTATAAAAATTATTCATAAGAGATGAGGAAGAGAGAGAGAGAGAGAGAGAGAGAGAGAGAGAGAGAGAGAGAGAGAGAGAGAGAGAGAGAGAGAGAATGTATATATATTGTCTATGTAATGATTGGCAAAAAAAAGACCAAAGACTTCTTAAAATTAAACAAGCTTATAATGTATGAGTATATGCACACTATGCTCACTACGTTTTTTTTTATTTTTTTATTATAAAATTACAAGCAAAATACATACCACTGAAATAATGAATTCCTCTAATTCATTTGTCCTAACATGAACAAATTGCGTCTAAAAAAAGCCGAAAAATTTCCTTTGTAAAAATATCACAATTCAATATTAAGTGTACGGTTAACATTTTAAATCTGATCAT
>NW_012026910.1:0-45115 GCF_000956235.1 Wasmannia auropunctata | reverse complement strand
GAGAGAGAGAGAGAGAGAGAGAGAGAGAACGTATGTATTTTCTTATTCTACAATAATTAATAAAAATCATGATTCAAGAAGAAAACGGTATATTATCATGCAATGTTTATGTCAATATATGATAAACTTAAATCTCTTATATGTAAAACATACTATATCGTGTTAATGCGATGATGGCAAAGTGAAAATACTCTCAACGAAACTATATTTTATAATTTCTCAACAAATCTAACAATGAAATTTTATTTCAGTGGGCAACCGAACGACACCCATCGTGAGTTAAAGGATCTGCAGTATATGGATCAGTCTCTGAGAACCGTCGCTACTCAACTCCTTAACGTTACAAATCCGGAGGATGTGATGACGGTGAATAACAAGGAACTCATTCAAGCCGATCTCAGCGTTGCGACTACGCCGAAATCCTCGGAGAAGAACAATGTTCCTACGTTGATAAGAGATGTTAGCTCGGAGATCAGCAATTTGGAGCCCGTGAGTTTCGGTAGGCCAATCAATTCCAAGTTCAGCTACTTCGAGACCGGCCATCCGGGCCAAGCGATGGCGATGACGGAGGAAGAGCTTGAACGAGAGATGAGTACGACGAGGCTGATTACCGCCTATAAAAATCACCCGACAACAACTACCGGCGGTATCTCCACTTGGATCCTGCTGAATCCGCCGTCGACAACCGTGAAGAGTGTAGAGATCGAGAAGTCGAAGACGCAGCAACCGTTCCAGACGGAGGTACGACTTACGGTGAGACCGAGCTCGACGATCGAAAAAGTCGAGACAATCTCGCAGCCTGAGAAGATCACGGAGAAGACCACGCCGCAGTTAACCCCCGTCATAACCACCGAGAAAGTGACCGTGATCACAAAGAAGCCAGCTGCGACGACAACGAAGAAAATCACGACTACCTCGAAACCAGAGAGAGTTACTCAGGATTCGGAAAAGGCAGAAACCTCATCGAGCACAACTCTGAAGGTGATCCGTACCACGACAACAAGCACCTCGACGACGACCGACGGGACAGCTACGTTGACGACTGTTCTCACGACGAAGAAGAGTCAACCGCCGCGAACCACTCCTAAGCCGAAAGTCACCACGCCGAGGCCAAATTCTAAGCCGACGACAATAAAATCGACGACTACGAAGCCGACGAGATCGAAGCCAACGAGGAAAACGACGATCAAGCCGGAAACGGTGAAGAACGAGACCTCCGCATCGACCGGTAAGATCGAGAAGGTGACGTTCAAACCGGTCCCGATCATCACGACTCCGCAGGACAAGCCGGAGATTACTGAGAAGCCGATGTTCGTCACAAAGATAAAAGCGTCGGTGCTCATGGACACTCAGAAGACTCCGACCACTGTACTCCCGGCTACCACCGCGAGTACCACCCTGAGCGTTGGTACCACGTACAAGTCGAATCTGTTGAGCGCGGATCTCGTGGAGGTACCGGTGAGGTCGAAGCCGATTGGCACGAAAGGGAACAATGTGCTGAAAGTGCAGCTGAAGAAGCCCGTGGACGAGACCACGCAGATCGAGATAGAGCCGATCAAAGTAAACGCGCCGATTCTAACGATCGAAAAGATCGACAAGAACAAGATGGGCGAAATCTTGGTGAAAGATACGGACGATCTTAGCAACTCCAAAATAGACCTCAAATTTGACTTCAATCCCGAATTGACCAAAATTAACGTAGAAACAAGAACGGAATCGTCCGCGACGCCATCGACAAGCATGATAGAGTCGATCACCTCGACGACGAAGCGGCCGAGGCACAACTCGAAGAGGAAGAAGAACAAGAATCGCAGGCGGAAGCCTGCCACGTCCTCGGCGCCAAGCTCGACGACACCCGCGATGATGCCTGTTCTATTGGAGACCAGCGAGAGCGTTACTGACTCCACCATCATGGACAACGCGGTCCAGGAATCGAAGATCGCGCCCGAGACAAAGGTCGGGGCAAACACGAAGACCAAGAAGAAGCAACCGCAGAAAGCGATCGGCACTCAGATCTACAATTTCCTCAGTCGTGAAGTGATGCCGAGCTTTGGCGTCATGTCGCTGGTAGGCTTGGGTCTCGGTCTCGCTTCATATTTCTTGTATCCCTTCGGCGGTACGATCACCCGAAGGAATTACGACGTGGAGCCGAACTACAAGTACAACATGGATGAATACGGCGGTAACTACGGGCAGAGCGAGGAGGAGATGTTGTCCAAGGTGTTCCAGGGTATGACGAATTACGAGAACAAGTATCCCGGGGCGAAAGATAACTACAACAATAACAACAACAATTACTATCATTATCAGCATTACGACGGCGCGTACGACACTCAAACGACGAAGAAAATCGAATCGAGATATCCGTCTGCAGTGTCTACTTCTCCCGTTTATAAAACCGCGGAGAATACCCAACCGGCGGTGAAGTATCGGAACACGGACTTCCGATATCCCGAAGTACAAACTACTCCGGTTTATTACGATCGCAAACGTCCGGATCTCACGGAGGAAGTCAGCGCGAGCTCGGCGGCGAATCGGCAATTCGTGGTCGGCAATGTACCCAAGGAGTATCCGTTCGATGTGAAAGTATCAAACTTGCCGGTGGACAGCAAGAAAGGCGTTGGTTACATGTCGACGGAGGTGGGACAGACGCAGTTCGAGCGGGATGTAGCGCAGGGCTTTGATTTCCCGAACGTGGCCGGTTTGCACGGTTACGGCCATCCGGGAGCATCGACTGTCCGACCGGACGATGGATACGAAGAGATTGAAATAACGCCGACAGCGGTGGCCGTCGAGCACGGGCCGCGATCCCTTAAGGTCAAACGCGCCGCCCTTAACGAGCCCGCGGGCGGTCGAAGGCGACGTTCGAAGAGGGAATCGGTAATACAAATAATACCATCGAAGCGCGAATTGGAAGAGGAGCGTAAAGAGGTGGAGGAGGAGGAGGATCTGAGCAACGAAATTCTGGATATCATCGACTCGGCTCTGCCGGGTGGCGGGGTGCCAACACACAAGACAAAAGGTAGCGGCGAGAACGAAGTGGAGGATCTCGAGGGGCAGAAAAGGAAGCAGCAGGAGGAAGCTAATACGCGCGCGAAGGAGTCCACGATGAAAACCATAAGACAAACGGAGGAAACGACGGAGATCCCGACGACCATGACCGTGGAAAAGACAGATGACGGCGGTACCAGCATCTCTTCGGAGAATTTCCCCGGTAAGGATACCACGCATCCCGCGAAAGATCCCGAAGTGACAACCGTCGAGTGGTTTGACAGCTCGACCACGAAAAAGCCCTCGGAGGGCTTCAGCCTTTTGAATTTCGTGAAGAAGGTGGCCGAGATCAAATTCAGACTGGGCCTGACGATTCTTAAGCACGCCAGCGAGGGCTTCGCGCGGTATCTGGGTCACGTGCAGAAGAGGATCAACGGCGAGGAATGAGGGGGGAAAAAACTCGGAGGAGCAGCGATGGAAGTTTTTAGCGTTGTGTGACGATACGCGTTTTCCAATTTCACGGCGTAACACGATGGACACGCGGTGGATAACGGCGACGGACGACACGACGGCGACCGTAATCCTGTAGTAACGGTAGTCGGGGAAACGCGAAGAAGCGGTGCCCCTCTCGACGTCTTCGCGGCGCCGATTCGAGACGCGATTTCATGGGCAATCATTTTTGTCCATCCGTAAACGATGCGATGCGATACGTTAGGCGATCGTCCTTTCACTTAGAAAGCTAAAACGACGAAGGGGAACACGGACTACTGTTACGATCACTAAACGCGCGGCGTCTCCTTCTTCAAGGTATCGCCGTTAAAACATTGCGGACGGGGACCGGACCTTCTTTCACAGGCTTTTTCTCGATGCTCGAGGGATCGACGATCGACGACGATGCTCTCAACAGTGTTTCGACATCGTTCGAAAAAAAAAACTTTATTCGATTAACACAAAGTGTCTTAACTTTAGTTTTTCGGGTCCTCGCACGGAATGCATCTCGACACGCGATATAAGATGCGTGATAAGATGCATTTCAGGAATAAAAATCGAAACCAGGACGATCGAGATAGCCGCGGGATTGGTGAGGGGTTTCGAGAGATTTCCCCCCCCCCCCTCTCTCTCTCTCTCTTTCTCTCTTTCACACACACAGGATCGATTGGATCTTTATTGAAAGTCGCTTTTTAATCTCTCTACAATTGTTTTGGTATATGCGCGCTGCTCTCTTACCCTCTCGCTGGAGGGCGAGCGAAGACATATGGTGGAGCCGATTATTGGGCAGCTTAATCATTACGTGTAAAGTACGCTATATATATATATACATATATATATAAAACTAAATAAATAAAACGAGTTGAACGAATAAATAAATAAATAGTTAAGTATGCAAAACTCTCTATGTAATACCCTGATATGCGCTATGTAAATAAATATTGGAGAATGTGAACATTTGTGTTTTTCTCACGCTAAAGTCATCAAGTGACATTGATTTTTTGAAGCCGCGATTATTCCGAAGTTGAATCTGTGAGAAAAACCGAACAGTCTAAAACGCTTAAATGCCGTTGGATTATAAACGAACACGAATTTACGGGGCGACGTAATTTAATTCGTTGCAGACGATACGCTCGGTTGCATCGCGGAATAAATCGAGAATTTAAGATTCGCCGACGATGTTTAGTCAAGCGTAAAATATAGGTAATAAATATTCATGTGGATGGCGGTAAAAGTCGGAACCTGTTACGTCTCCCTTTACACAATCGAAGCACTGTGTCAACGACAATTCAAATGCGGTAATCCAAAAAGATGAAAAAAGTAGCGCTTGGAAATTGTTTTTTTTTTTTCAGTGCAATTATGCTGAACTTCTTACCCCGAAGGTCGCGCTTAACTCTACTTACTACTAGAACAGCAACAGGTGATTCTAAATCGATCGTGCTTATACACTCGCCTGTATGTTAATGCATTGATTATTCAGAAACGTATTCAGTATTAATACGCTGTCTATAGTCTAACTGATTAATGTAACGCAATATCTTCGAAAATAGTTTGCGGAATGCATCACTTGACTTCGGATTCAATATGCGATTGAAACTTAGATTGAGGCTTATCTTTCTTCTGACTATCTTTTCATAGTTTGGCCTTCGCAATTGAAATAATTTTCGATAGACTTGAGAAATAAACTTTATATAAAAATACGATAACGTTAATAAATATTCCAATAATACTGTCATGTCATGCATATATCATTTTGTACGCTCAATTTAATTATTGATACGGACCAGACGGATATTCGGCGCGAAGCCAATTTCCGGCTGAATCATTTCCGTTTCCGGGCCCTCGGTGTTATGTCCTGCATCTCAACATTTAATTCGCACGTGTTGTGCGCGCGCGTTCCCTATCGTTCGCCATCCTAATGAGTTTCTTGGAACGAATTCTGCTATCTTAATTCCTACAGTCCTACTGGTCTCCTTAGTTGAACGTTATACTCCCTCGCGAACTTATGCAGGTCCACTTCGAGATCGTTGTTCATCAGTCTCAGATCTCTCTTTCGACGACCCAGCATCATCGGTATCATCATCGCCATCGTCGCCGGCAGCATACCTGTTGTTTCATGAATGGTATGATTATTAACAAAATTAAACAAATATATTAATATCTCGCAATTTAAATTCTCAAAACATATATTAAATTGGATTTAAGTGTATTTTTATTATGGAATTGTTCTTTGTTGACGTAATTAACGACTTTATTGTACGATAAAATAACATTAAATTCACAATATGACGTAATTAGAAATTTTAATAAAAACTTATGTATATATTTAATTTAAATTAAATACATATATTGTATACATATATTGTTATTTACATATTAACGATTTTTTTCACAAACTAAACATTCAATCTTCCACTAAATGCCAAAAGATTTTAAGTGCATTACTTTTAAATTTTTAATTTGAAATATAAATCTGTCAGACGATTCTGACAAGTGATTAATATATTTTTAAGTATATTTCAAGTTAATTTGTTACAGCCGTTACCTGCTCCGACGGCTGCTAGAACGGCTGAACTGGACGGTTGCGCGCTCAGGGTTGTGTGCCTGATCGGTCTTTTCTTCAGGATGTTCGGTATGGTCGTCAGCTTCTCCATCTCGTACTCCTTGCGGCTCTGCTCGACGCTCTTGAACGTCTTCTCGACTTCCAGAAGGCCTCCGTGGGACGTCGTCGTGTTCGTGCCGTTGATCGATGGCAACACCGTCAATCTGACCTAGGTAAACGAACTTTCATAAAGCGGCCGCCAATGATATTCCCTTAGATAAAGCATCACCTCCGCATCACTAACAATTATCTCTGTGAAATTAAATCATTCGGTAATTCGTATCGATAACAGTATCCCAGTACACCCCATGACATTTTAATTATTGTCGAATAAAGCCAAATTCGTCAAATTGAAGAAGAAAAACTGCCTGTCGCGAGGGAGAGGAGATACTTAATTAAAAGTTTAATTAAAATCAACTTTTAATCTCTCTTTGATCATCTAGCCTAACCTGGCGTTTCGATGTCATCACCGCTACCGGAGCTTCTTCAGCTCGTCTATCCTCGTTTCCGCGAACCGTCGTATTGATACTCTTGAATGGCTCCGCTGAGTTTATCGAGTCGAACTTGATCGATCTCTGCCTCGACTTGGAATATCCTCGGTTCGTCGACAAGAGAATCCACTGGCCGTCGCCGCTCGACGGATGACTCGGTGGATGATTGTTCACGTACTGATAATGCGAGAAATTCGGTCTCTCGGTGATCAGAGTTGGCCGAGGACGGTCCTCGTATCTGGACGGGTAATCATGCCAATTACTCCCGTCCCCCGCCTGGTCCTTCTCCGAATATCTATCAATAAATTGATACGAGGCGGTCTGCGGCCTACTGGACCAAGTACTGGGGAAGTTGGCCGGTCTGTCGTCCGTGATGATATCGCTGCTGGGACGATGAGGGTCATACTTGTTCCAGGACGGTCTCTCCGGCGGCCACTTCTGCGCCTGATTAGACGCGTCATCAGGGCGGTAAGGGGGACGTGAAATCGGCTTCTGCCACGGTTTCTCGTTACTCTCGGGCCAGTTGGGTTTTGGCTTGTCGTACCTGAGATACGATCGTTTGTTTTTTGCATTTGCCTGAAGCCGATATTTCGTCGAGAAGTGTAATATGTTATAAAGTAAACAACAGATATCCAATTAATATAGGAGAGTAACGCGATTTTTGTTTTAAAAAATTTTTTTGGTAACTATAAAAATTAAGTGTCAAGATTTTTATTAAAATATTATTTTCAATATTTTACTAAAATGTTATAAAATAAAATCGGTATTTTTTGTATATAAATTGGCTTTATTTATGTAAAGAAAATAAAAACGCAGAAGTGAAAAGTGAACAAATTTCTACGGGACTTTCTTGATATATTTCTTAATATTAATGTAGAGAGTAGCGTAAAACGAGATACACTTTGTAAAGAGCTTACACTTGTAAGAAAGAAAGTTTCGTTTCGATGCTAACAATAAATATCTCTCGTCATAATAACCACAAAACCCATTTTCAAATTGTACGTAAGACTGCGTAGCGAAAGGAAAATTAACGGTTGTGGTACTTACCACGGCTTGTTGTTTTCATAAGTGGGTCTGATGGTAAAATCGCTGGCCCATGGTTTCACGCTCGGTTTATCCCATGGCTTTATCTCTGGCCAAGGTCGTTGCGTGCTGGGATTGGCCTGCCACTTAGAAATTTTGCTCTTAGACCACGGAATTGCTTCCAGCGTCACCCAGCCGTTTCTGTCTTCGTAAGTGTTTGTACCGTAGTATTTGTTTCTCTTCAAGGTATCGTTTAACGCTTCGCTTAACTAAATCAGCAAAGATAATAAAAAATTAACTGACATATTCTTTATTATCTACAACAAATCACATAATAAATAACACCGCAAAATTTAAAATATTATTAAAGTTAAAAGTCCTTTTTGCCTTAATTTTCCCTTATGTTTTATTTGATCATTCAAAAGACAAAATATATCATTAATTATTTCTTATCTAAAATACGCTACTTACTTCATCCTCCGTTGAAGTAGCATTTGAGATCTGATCAAATCTTTCGCCCTGTTCGTGGATGGTCGTGGTTTCGGTGGTGTCACTGTCGATTTCAAGAACGAGAGGCTCCGCGGGTGGTTTCACAATTCTGAAGGGATACTTGAAATTCCTCTCGGTGGTGCTCTTAATTTTGCTCGCGTAATCCTCGAGGAACTTGTTGAGCACATCTGGATTGAAGGTCGAAGACTCGACAAAGGAATTTCTCCGATTGTACTGATCGCTCGATATCTCTTTGGTCATCCTCCCGTCGTCGGCTTGATGCTCGTTCCCCGCGTTATCGTACAAAGGGTTCGGTGTGATCGCTATCGGATCCTGGAGAATCCTCAAGTTGTCCGCCTTCGTTTTAAACATCTCGGATGCGTTCGTTCGCATTTTCACGAAGTACCTTGTGCTACCCCGCGAACCTCCTAGCGTCAAGATCGTCAGGAGCAGACATACCGCTCCTCTCGTCGTCATCTGAAACACGAAAAGCTTTATTTCATACATCTCTCAGAATTTTGTTAACAGAATTCTCACTTTTAGCTACTCATTTTATTATTTTGCAAGAAATTGTTTTCCAATTTTTTTTGTTCTTATGCAGCTTTATCTCTCACGCGAAGAAAAAGAATAAATATCGCGTATTAACAATTGCAAGAAAGTTACAATATTATTTTGAAGAAAGGCACCAAACATAACAATAGGACGGTTATAAAAAATTGATAAATAACCCGTGGAACCGCAACGAAGTCGTATTAGTCGCGTTAGAGTTTTAGAGAAACAGTTAGAGAATTACGATTCATTCGAGATCACTGTTATCCACCCGAACTCGAACGACCGCCTCGTGACTTCGCACGTCGTTTATTTGATTCTAAGGAATTCTACTGTGTGATTGCAACGCGACAGAGCGCTGAAGGAGGACGAATAATTCGCGTACACAACGCGTCGCACTGACCGTGTCGATATTACTCGTCCGAATCGCCTTCAATTACATGAACAAACGAGGCCCGTATGCCGCCGCTCGTCGTTTCGCCGGAGATCCGTTAGCAGGTACCTGCGCGCAACGTGCGCGGGGGCGTATGATAACGGAGCGACAGTAATAACAATAACAGCAATAAAACAACAGTAACAGCAACAACAATAATAACAACAACGACAACAGAGCGACGTTACGAATGCGGAAGTGGAGTACGGCGGCGGCCTCGACTCCTCAAGGTCCGAGATGGCTCTGTTGCCGAGACGTTGCCCTCGTTTGCTTTTAATCCAGATCCCCACTTCGTCGGTGCTTGGTCCATTTTGCATCTTCCTCCATTCCCCGTGGCCGTTGTGTTATTCCGTTCTTACCTCCTCGGCTTGGTCAACCTGGAGAACGGGCGCCACATTGTCTCTCCTTCTCGCCCGCGATTTCCGCGCCTGTCTCCTTCCCTCTTTTCACCTCGCGGCTTCTTCCTCTCGCTCTGGCCGTCATCCTACGCCGCGGTTACCCACGGGGTCTTTCTCCTTCCCCCTGGATAACGATCGTTCTTGGAACACAATGAACAACAATGGGAGGCGAGGTCAGTCATGCCAGCCACGATCGATGATCGATGGGATCGGGCCCATCACCGGCCTGACTGGCCTCCGACAAGTGAGCGATGTCTGTATTTTTGCGCGAAACACTGTTATGGAAGAAGTTACCGCGAGATACAGCGGTTTTTAAGGCATTCGCTTTTCTAACAGCTTTCTGGATGATTGAAATATAAGACATTTTATATTCTTGCACGAAGATATAAGTACTTATTTATTTCAGAATGCCTCCGCTTTCGCGTAAATTTCTGTAGGAATAACAAGCGACTAGATGACTAGAGTAAAACGATGGAGATGGAAAGTTCTCTCAAATGAGGCTGAAACATCTTTCTAATTCTGTTTACACATCGCAAATATCGTGATATGTTTAGATATTAACATATCCTAATTAGCTTTAGATCTTAGAATCGCAAAATGTTATATTCAAATTATCGCGCAGATATAATAGTTGCAATTAATTATAGTGTTATTATTTTTATATTTTTTTTAACTTTGAAAAATATATCGAAATTATTGAATATGTTACATATATATATTGCATTATTCAAATTACAAATTTATTTATTCGTCAGCTATAAAATTTTGTAACATTCCCATATTTTCTTTCGTCATAAATTACTAACATTTAACGTTTATTAACGAATCTCGGATCAATTCGCTTGTTAAAACAATCATTTCGACGAGTTATTTACAATACGCTTTCTCACTTATCAGCATCTCTAATCAGACACACTTATAACGTAGGAAAAAACCAGAGAGTAATTCAAGACGCTCATCTAATGCATCCGTTACGATCGTACGCAACCTGTCTTCGATCCCGCGGCGATTTTAATTGCCACTCGTTGATGAGATTGTTCATGCCGCCTAAGCGATAGCGAAGCGAGCGATCGTTTCGTGCAAACGAAGACGTCGCCGTGATTGACCGAGAAAACTGAAGTGGCGCGGAGCCGATCTCCGATCGTTCCGCGTGCGCGTCGCTTTACTTGTACTCGCATTGTCCTCCCCCTTCGCTTCCCGCGCGATTCGGCGAGAGTCTTGTACTTGCCGACGACGGACGACAACGATAATGAGAAACGGACTCAGGCCGTTTGTGTCACGCGCTAATTGCGACGCTTGTGACAATGAGGGTGACTACATGAGTCGGGCGACACGACGAGTCGTCTGCTTCTCTGCGGCGCGGCTCCGACCGGTGACAGTGTCATTTTCACGCGAGTTTTACCTTTTGTCAAATCGCTACTTTCACCGTTTAAACACGGCAGAACTCACGTTCTGACATGGGACACGTCGGTGGGTTGCTCTCTCTTCTAGCCGCGCGGCCTCCTCTAGGCGCGGCACCGCTGAGAAGTTTCGGCTGCCTCAGAGAGATCGCGCATGGGAATCTTTCAGGAATCTCAATCCTTTCGAGACCGATTTCTTACTTCGTTTGCCTATTCCTATACGATGCAGGTGTAAAACACGAACATGCATTTTATAGAAGAATTTATTCAAAGGAATACGCAGTTCTTCTTTTAGCTTCACAATCTAGTTTCCTCGAGTTTCCACTTATTGCAGAAATACATTGAAATAAAATATAGTCAACATTGATATCCATGTCCATCTGTATAATTCATAACGGTTATTTAAATTACTTTCATTATATGAATATATTAATACTATCTACACTATTCATACTGTATGAATCATACATATTCATGCAAGAATGTAAATATATAAAATTTATATTAATTAGAAGTTTTAATTCTCTTCTCTCTCTCTCTCTCTCTCTCTCTCTCTCTTTCTGTTTCTGTAATGAAGTATATGGATTTACTGATGAGACACTTAGTATTATTATCATTAAATAATTCTAACGCAATAATAATCTTTTTGAGATGAATAGGTATCATATTAACAACAAATAAAAGAAAAAAATTATTTATCTAATATATTATATTTATTAACTTCATATATTATATACATATTTGCGAATTCATTGCGCGTATACCACAATCGTACAGGAAATGATGTTTCTGGCTGAATGGCCGCACAATTAAGGACACGCCGGCATCACGCCGGCGTAAAGGACAAAGAAGGCCGTCGTTGATTTTCATGCTCGGCAAATCGCCGATTTGGCCTTCTTCGACGTGTAGTAGACGGAATCGGATCGGCGAACAAATTGTAGAATCGGCCGTTTACCGATTTTTGCGCTTTCGCGGCCCAGAAACCTCCGTCGTTCCTTTTTTTTCTTCTTCCTTTGCCCGTGCCTTCCTCTCTCACGTCGCCGATGGTGATTCCTGCTCGTCGCGCGAGTGAAACGCGTCTTAACAGTTTCCGTTTTACGAGCAGCTTCCGATTCTTCCGCCAGATTTTCACCGATCTAGGATTTTTTGTCTGGCGCCGACCCAGAAACGAACGATTTCTTTTCTCGTCTGTCGAGCAGCTATGCACTTCCACCGATTTCCGCTGTATCTCTGCGCATTTATCACATTACGTGTCATCCCAAATAAAATCAATAGACATGTCCACGTTGCGTCATCGTATATTTTACAATCAATCATCGTACATTCTTCATTTCCTGAAGTTTATTATCGACAGATCAAGAATTTGCATAGAAAGTCTTTATGTAAACTTAGTGTACAGTTAAGTTTGAATTGCAACATCTCTCTTTAAATATTCAAAAGCAATCAGCATATCAGTTTCAGTTTGTCTAACTGGTCAGTTGATAAATAACGGATCGATCTTTGCTACGTTGCAGGATCAAGATAATTACGTAAAATAGATTCTTCGTTCTCTCACTATGAATAAAAATGAAATGGCACGTTTTCGGAGACGCGATCTTTTTACTTCCGATTCCGGTTACAGTGCGGTCAGCTGGCCTACTCGAAACCGGAATTAGGTCGGCCTGGACACTTAACCGCGAAAATGGCTACGACAATGCTGAAGAAAGGGTAGAATGGTCTGCGACTGCAGCAAACGTCTACTTTCATTGCCGGTCATATCAGAGGCAGAGTTGCGATGAAGAGAAGAGATAGAAGATGAAGTGGAAGGGTGAAAAAGATACCGCGAGATCTAGCCTAGATGTTAGAGATCTACAATGACAGAAAGTTTTAAGGAAAGTGTTTATGTGGAGTTATTAGAGATAATTCGTATTCTTTTTCAGATAATTTCTTGAATATTTCAAATTAAATCATATATATATATATATATATATATATATATATATATAAAACAGGATATAAAAATGTTTATATATCTAAAGAAAGATTACACAAAGAAAAGAAAAATATATTATTAAAAAGATAATCTTCATTAATTTCACGTTTCATGAATTCTCCTCTTTGTTAAATTTTTAGCGTAAAATATTCGCTTCTGTTTTTAATAAATTGTCGATATTTTAACAAGGCGTTAATAAGAAATCATCTTCATACAAATATGAAGCTAATTGTACAAGACAAAGTTGTTTGAAAAAAATATAAAGCAGCTTGCATATAAAAAGTTATTTCTTTTTTTTGTGTAACATGAAAACTCTAAGATCGCGCATATAGAACATATCGGAATGACCTCGCCACGAAACAGGGTCAGACTCTCACCGCTCGGCGATAAAACTTGGCTTAGAAAGTCTTTTCACCCCTTCCGCTCATTATACTCGTGTTCCGTGAGCGTTAGAGCAAGTAACGTCTCGTATCTTACTTATGCAATTTAGCAGTCTGGTATGTTTCGCTCGTTTCCATTTTACTGTGTGCTATTGAATTTCTCTTCGGAGTTTTCTTTCATGAAATCGTACGAAATAAAAGCAGAAAAGCGATAACGTCCAATTCCTTCGATATATAATTCAGGCTCATTTACGAGTTACCGTTTTCCTGCAACGTTAAATTTTTCCGTTAAAAAATTCATAAATTAATTCTTATATCCCTTACAATTGTACTAAATCTAATATTTTACCTATAAAATTATAGTTCCAAGATCGAAAAGGATAAATGAACTCGAAGATATGAAGAAAGGCGAAAGAGATAGATAATAATCTCTCTGATTAATTGTCACTAATATATTTTAATTTTACGTGAAATTGCTTTCAAACACAAATGATCTTGCTTCGCCGCGGCGTATCATGTATTTACGCCATAATGCATCGGGGGTATCACGGCCGCGGCTGCTTGAACTAAACGTCGCAGCGCTCACTTTGTCAACAACAATTGGAGTGCGTACGACGATTGTGGCGGCGATTAAGAAATTATTCCCACGTTCACGCTTTTTAGAATACGCCCGTCGTTACTCCTTGTCTCTTTCGCGAGTTAAAGTCGCAGCACATCGCGCCAAATGCCTTAGTACGCGGACGTCTCGCAATGGAAATAACTGTTCACTGCGCCCGCTCGTCATCGCAGACGCACAAACATCATTCGCACTGATTGCCGACTTAATCGAACGAGAAACATGTGGTTGCGTAAGATCTCCATGTGTCGCTTCCTCCTGCCTCGTCTTATTCTGATCGTCGGTCTCGCGCTCGCGAGGACCCTCGAGGCGTCTGAAGAGACAAGCGAAACGAAAGTCACCCTCGAGGAGACTTCCTCGATATCGGATCAATACTCCGTTCACGAGACGACGACGCTCGCCTCGTCGTTATTAAGACCGGTCACCGACCGCGAATTAACGTCACCGACCGTCGGCGAAGCCCTCCCTCGAAACGATTCCGACGTCTTCAAGCCCAGCCGGCATTTGGGCGAGATCGAGCAACCGACCGTCCGGATGAGCCCCTTCAACAACGTGCAACCCGTGAGATTCGAGAACAACGTTCAGCTGGATGCGCGACGCGAACGGATTCAGAACGTCTTCCAGGACGCGTATCAGGGTGTCTCCAGTTTGCTGGACGTGGCGACGCGATCGAGCAGAATTAAATTCCCGGACGACGACGCGGTACAAACGTCAAACATCCGTCATTCCTTCAACGATCGAAAAACCGTTACGGAGAGTCCTAGATCGCAGTTCGAGGAAGGCACCGTCGGTCACGTGCTCGTCGATCAGACATTCTTCCAAAACGTCGAGAAGCCGGAGATGCAAGACATATTTGGGAAAACGACGACCGATCATCGAGCAACTGGTATTTACTACGACTCCTCGAGGTCACCGTACGTCTTCAGCTATTACGCCGATCAGAATCAGAATGCTTATCAGCCGACGTCGCAGGAGACCGCGATCGAGATGATGAAGAGACCAGAGAGTAACGGTGTCATGGTACTTCAGCAACACGAGTCAACCTACACGAGAAAGCGGAAATTCCCCTATCCGTTTTATCAACCGGATGGCGAATACCATGACGTGCAATATATGGAGGACCCACATCCGACTATGGCTTATCCGCGAGCGAGAAGGTGAGTAAATGCAACATTGATGTCGTTCTAAAAAAAGGTTCATAACATATATTCATAATGTCAAGGAGATAATATTAAACGTTATTTACATATCTGTCTTGGTCTCTGCAAGATAATAATTAATCTTTTTTTATATCTTTAATATAAAATTTATGCATTAATTGCGTTACGTAACGCGGCCAACCATATAAATATTGCTTCGAGTTTAATTTAAATATTACCATTTTTTAAATTGTATTTGTTTTACGATGCATATATACATGTCAAGGGAGAAAGAGAGAGCAAAAGAGAGAAAGAAAATGTAAGGAATATTATTCAATATCCATTAAATCCACGTAACTCAATAAGTAAAAAACTTTCTTCAAATGAATTTGTATTACGATCATTACTCTGCATATTTAAAGAGTGTGATCTTAAATTTATATTTCTTTAAGACATAAATGTAATACGTTACATAAATAAAATATTTTATATATTAAAAAATAATATTATAATTATATTTCTAAATTATATTTTATTATTTCTGACTATTTAATTAAGTTTTAATTCTTAGTTGTCTAATCTAACTCATGTAATTATCTCGAATTGCTTGTACAACGAATTTATAATGCGTTCCATCATTTGATGAAACAATTCATCTTTTTAACATTTACTCTTTCAAGAACGTTATTTTTTTCCAAATATGAAACCGGAATATATCGTTCACAGACCATTCCCTTGGAAGAAGGTCATTCATCTAATTGGTACTTTTCTGCCGCTGGGTCTGCTATTGGCGACGTTAAAGCCTAACGTCATACGGATCGACAACACGACAACGTAAGTCTCCTCTTCGCTATCTTTCTCCCCTTGCCTCTAACTCAAACATCCGCTTGTATTTTTAATCAAGGACGAATTCCATTAGCCAGCCCAACATCGTCCTCTCGAAGCTGCGGCACGCGGATCTACCGGTTGAACACAAACAGGCACGCATGTACGACGATCAATCGATCATTTGCGAGGAACGATCCATCTGCGAATTGATCTTGACCGGCGGTGAGCCACAGTCCAACATCCTGCAAAACGTCTTGTGGAACATAGCCACCAGGTAATCGACTTTTTCACAGGCGCATTTTCTCATATAATTCTGTCGCATTATCATGCCGACCGCGGTAAAATCCGTAATAATATAAAGAAAGATAAGAACACGCATTGTTTTTGCATTGACAGAACTCCGGACGACGTCGCAAAAAGAAATGGCCTTCGTGAGGTATTCAGCGCCGTCAGGAAGAAAGACTGTGCGGCGATCAGCTGTTAATGACTAGGAAGCCTGAGGATCATCATACAGGCGATCTCTCCTCCATGTCCGTTGATTTATGGCGTTAATGTTCGCACATTATGCAAATTTCACGGCTTTACGCGTGAAACAGCGAGAGTATAAAAATCGATGAAACATTGTGCTACATCAACTACATATAATATTTTACATATACTATATATATAATTTTATATATATACATATATAATATTATAATATAAGTATCAATAATATAGTAACATCGATTGCATATAACTATCGTATACAAAGATAATATCGAATTAGCAACATTATTTGAAATTAAGAAATCGTGTTTAAAAAGATTATTTTCACTTCATTTATTTCACGACGGTACATCTAGCTTTAATCATACGTAAAATTCTGTAGTTTAACGACACTTCTCAATAAAAGCATAATACTGTCAATATATAAAAAAAAAAACGATGATTTTTCATTTATGTCTCGCAACGATTGGTAAATCTTTTTCTTACTTTGGGTACAAATAACGTCACGCTCGGGACGCGAAAGTTTTCATAAAAGTAATGAATGAAGAGAGATGAAAACTGAGACTTAAAGAACGAAGCAAGTCCCGTGGCAAGTCGGAGGTATGTTATTCGGAAATTCGTTCCGCCCGTGCATCCGTGCCGACCTCGTCCTCGCAAGTGAAAGTAGTCGCAGGGTACAAAAGTAGGTCGGCGTTATTCTATGGCAGCGCTGCCCGAGAATTTACGGATGCAGCGGACTTTCGGACGACGAATAGGGGCTGGCCAATTATCCCGCACACAGGCCGTACATTACCGCTGACAATAATTACATGCGGCCAAGCAGCGACGAGGCACGCCGCGATTTTTAATTAACAAGCTGCCGGCGAGATTAAAACGGGTTAAAACGGATAATTTGATGGATTAACGAAACAACGGGCGCTTGACTTTAATCGATATTTACGTTTCACAAGTGTTATACATTTTACATTATTCACGTTACACCGAATATATTTGTACACTATTTTTTAAAAACAGACTCTTTGGCCGAAATTTGCAGTTTTTTTCTAAACAAATGTTGACATATTTTTCATTATTATCAAATAATAATTATATATTTTGCGTAATTAATTATTAATTATGCGATCAAAGGAAAAAGTGGCTTAAAGCAAATCGATTAAGCAAGGCATTAAGAGTTTCCTGATGAAATAATTTCGGAAGAGAGAATGAAACAATTGTACCTTTCGTTCAATTTTAAGCGAACTGTAATTTAACAGGACGTTAATTTGAGACTTAGATATAAAGATGTATAATGCTAATAACTAGAAAGTCGCAATAAATGACGATCTCTCCCGACATTTTCACTAAGGAAAGAAATGACACCGAATTCGTCAAAGAATCTGAGAAAATAATACCTTAGAAATAGAACACTGGAATTATTACTTCGGTCTATATTTAGTTATTGAAAGAATCCGCGTGATGCTTGAATCCGTTTCCGTTGCCCGCGTGATGTAAATGTAAGATTCAGTTTGTCGGAGAACGTAACATAAAATTATATTGCAACTTTTAATCGCGCGATGTTATATAACATGTAGAACGTATTACAGTTTCCCGAACGGTATCCACATGACAGTACATATTCGGAATGTCTTTTTTTTTGTCACGCACCCGGAACTGTCAAGTGCATAATCATCGTTATTCGATTACTCCTGTCACTTAGGTCTCTGTTATTTAATTAATGATGCTCGTACCACTTTATTACAGGTGACGCATCGGTATCTGTAGCGGCACCAAAAACGTCAATTCGACGTAAATGATGAAATATTATTTTACGTCGATGTGTCATTTTTCGCGGCGAAAGTCCGTTCGACGGGTTCAAAGATGCGTATCGATAAGAGGATAATTGGCAATTAAGATGGACAAGCGTAGTTAAGACGAATGCCGGATAGGACTCGGATTTCGGGTCGCGAGCTGGCGCTTCTCCAGTTTCACTTCAGGAATGCAAGAAAGCCCCAAGTCGCAGTTTGATAACCAGTCGGCCCGTTCGGCACGGTCTTAAATCGATTAATGGCCCCTCTCAATGAATCCTTTGATTCGCCACGAGGACACTCGAGAATCTTAACTTACGACAAGGGGAAAACAAATTATATCTCAGCGTTGTATTCCCAATCAGGGTCTGTTTCCTTGCATCCGCTGTTGCATCCATACGAATTTATTTGGTTAATTAAGCGAAACAATAATACGAATCATATCTCCCAGATTTTAAGAGAGACGAGAAACCGCTTGTGAAACCATTTAAATGCAAAGTTCGCTAATGGAATATATTCTTTATGATATATTTTCTCTCTCTTTCTCTCTCTCCTTTTCTCTCCTTATAAAGATAAAATAAATCTTTCAATTTTTTATCATGCTAAAATATATATTCATAAGTATACGGGAGAATAGAACCTAAATTTCATTTTTGCTGACTTATGTCGCTGTCGCGAATTCAACTCGCTTAAAGCTACATCCATGCTAGCCTCTGACGTGTTAATCTTCGATAATAGTATATTCGTTCTTATTTGAACCATTTATCACATTATTCTCGGCGCAACATATTTCTCACCGAACGAGATTTCAAGAATAGATGTAGTCTTCGTTAGGATCGAGATATTCGCGTAAAGCCCGATAGCATTTTTTACGTCGTCTGGTTTTGGACGAAACTCGAATATTTCAAGGACAATCAGAAGCTATTGCGGGAAATCGATGAGAGCCTCGCTTCTATCGTGAAATGAAATATGAAACGAACCGTGCTCGCCGACTTCGGCATCGAAAGTGAGCCACTTTTTGCGCCGATTCTCTATTTCTGAGAGCGACGCGAGTCGCGCCGTTTCAAGCATAGTTGAGCAACGAGATCGCTCGTAAAACGGAAGAGCGTGCGTTTCCGCCGCCTTCGCCGCGACAAACGCTTCCGAGATTCCGCCTCTTCGACACCTTTTCCGAGGAAATCGTGCCAAAGGGGCGCCGCGTCCTCGCGCGCCCAAGTGTAACACACAATGACGGGGCGACGACGTTTCGCGTTCCGGAAAATGAACACAAATAAATAAGCGCGCGCGTGCCGGTTTTTCCCGCATCCGCGTAAAAAGAGAGTCCTCCTTTTAACGGCATCGTTGTGTAAAAAAAAAAAAAACTTTCACCGTTTCTTCTCACGATCTGAATAATACTCTAATCCTCGTACTGTACGAAGGTACGTCAAAAAGATTAGAAAAGTTCGCCGATCTATACCCATCGTCGAATGAGAAAAATGCGAAATAATTATTTTCCCGACCGGTCGCACCAATGTTTAAAAATGTTTTGCCTGTGATCGTCTGATAACACCCGTATTTAAAACGCGATCTATAAAACACGATCCGTTTTCACTCGGCGACGTTGGCGCGACAATTTCACGCCATTTCTACCTGCGATCTCAGATAGCACGGCGAGCGAAGGCACCATCTCTCTCTCCACGGAGAGATCGCGCACGAACAATTAAATCGTACAGTCGTCGGCGAGAGAATAATTGTCGGGACGGCGATCTCGGTCACATTACGCGAAAACGATCTGTCATACTTAACATATATCACGTATAAATGTGTCCCCCACATAGGAAAGATGACTATAATAAATAATTAATAAAAAGTCTTTTTTTTATTAGATTCTAATTTTATCTAAAAAAAAATTTGATTAAAAAACAGATTTAAGAAAAAATTTGATGACTTCTCTTTTACTATTGCAGCATTTTCAAAAGTTTCCTTTAACATTTCAACGTTAAATAAACAGAAAATAAAATTAAAATTCGAGAGAAACAAAATTATGTTCACATTCTTGCACCGCGCAAACTTAACTCATTGGAATCGCTCAATTTTTAGCATTAAATAACGCCGTAATCAGTCTCAGTTTCGCTTTTAATAAGAGAGAAACTTTGCATAAAGTATGGAATATTATCTGGTATCATTATATAAATTTTCTGCTGCATATTCAGCTTTCACGGTTTTACACTTGAACCTGTCCGCTCTACGACATTGCCAGATAGAAGATAAATATCACATACGATGGCATACCGTCGCGACGTGCAAGCCGTCGTCGTTTATCACGAACGGCTCTCGTCTTTCTCGTTGCGTTAAATGCACGGCTAAACGCGCGACGCGCGACGGGCTCGACGCGCGGCTCTTTTTAATATCAGTAAGTTTCACCACGGCGGAAGTGATGCGGCTCGCACTGTGAAAGCGCATATCGCGGATAATGTATGCGGATGACGAGCTTATTTCCACGGATGATCATGCATTAAGAATTGTCGCCGACAATTCTCGATTCGAGCTGCTAAGTTCTTCTCCACTAACTATTGGACCAATACAATTTTTATATGGAGAAAATATTATGGTAGAAATTGTAACAAAATTCGTCTTTACAATATTTTGTTGTAATAATGCTATAAAACTAATAATAATAATAACATAATTAATATAAATCTTTTATTACGTCTAAAAAATTATTAAGAAAAAATTAAATTTATCTATTAAATAACTATCAAATATAAAGCTCAAATATAAAAAAAAATCATATATAAAGTTGAAAATTACATTTTGCGATTAAATACGCGATTTATTGTAATTCAGAAGTTGAATAATGTATAGTTTAATAACGAGATTGTATTTGATAATTACATGTGTCTGTAATTGTAATTAAAAATTTTGATTATATGTGTATAGTGCTGAAAATTTTTGTCGCAATACGTAATTGTACGTAGGACGTCTGCGACAGCGATGCGTGGGCTCATCTTCGAGGTATGTCAAGGAAAACAAGTATGCCGAACGATATTGGAAAAACGTCGTGGAGGACTTTGTGCATCGTGAGATTCGCGTGGGATACATACGATTGTACAACGTGATCACAATACCGAATGATCTCGCTGATTGTGAGCGCAGCGTGATACCTCGAGGACGCTGGGGCTCCTCGAAAGTCGAGAACAAGGCGGGAATTAAGGAAACATTCGTACGATCCGTACGAACTGATTGGCGATCGCAAAGAAACGAAAACATGTTTCGCGAACTTCTTCAGAATACTTGTGTCGGTTCAAAATTCAAGATTCTTAAGAAGAGTTTCACGTTTCTTTCTTTTTATTATTAAGGTCGTATAATCTGTGAACATTCTTTTTTTTTTCTTTACGATTTGTTCGCGATAGTGCAGTGGATGCTCCGCGAGGACATCGAGACGAAACCATCGAAAACGAAAAATACAATTCATGGAGACCTTGTGCGAGTTTTTAGAGTCAAGCATTTTAGCCTAATGTAATTTGCCGCTAAATGATGAGCTGTAAACCCGCCGAATTTATTAACTACATTTTATAAAAAACATTTTTATTTAAGCAAATGCATTTCAACGGTGTTACTTCTTATTTTACATAGATCATTTCCAACCATTTAATAAAATTATTATTTACAATGGCGATCAAATAAAAACGTCGGAAAATTTATTATCAATTAGTTAATAAACAATTATTCGGAAAATTTAATAACAATTAGTTAATAAATAATTGTTTAATTAATAAACAATTATTATATATCTGTTATGTAAAAATTTAATTACTGATATTATTCTCACATTAAATCCTTTTTTATACTTATTATTACCTTTATTACATCACTATTATTTCGATTATTATCTTTATATAATTATATAATATAAAATTATATATAATTAATATAATTATTAATATAAAAATTTATAAATGTGTATAAAAAAAATATTGTATATATGTACAAACAGATAGTTAAATTTAATGAATACACCAATTTATCTTTGGATTGTCTTATCTACTTTCTCGATAATAGTTTTACAACGATATGAGCATTTATGGAGTGTAAAATTGAATCCTAAAAAAAAAAGAGTTATAATTAACGGTGCCGGTAATTGACGTTTAAAACGCAACGAAAGTGGCACGTCTAATTTACAAGTCGAACGAAGACAAAAATTTAGCGTGCCGAAATCATTTTGCTTTTCAAAAGGAATTAGCCGGCAGACATCTCGTTATACTTTAAAATGCTTAGGTATATTAGGTATATTAATAAGAGGCACACCGAAAGCCGGATGTTGACCCTTCGGAGCTGAAAAGAGAAACTCGTTACATGATCTCTACATGGATCAACGATGACTGAGACTTCTCTCTTCGTTCACATTAAGATGAACTTTCCACCTGCCGAGAGACAATAAAACAATAACACTGAAACAAACATATAAATCACGTCATAACAGTTTGTTGTTCGAACAAGCAAGAATTACCGGTGAATGCGTATCTTCTTTTTTGATCTTTAATGAACATACCTATTTCTACATCTGTTCGTTTGAATATGTTTTATAGAAACTGTATATTACGGAAACCGACGTTGAATGCGTACTAAATCACGTGTCCGTGATTATAATTTCCAGAATAAAATGAAATAAAAGAATTGCATGACGACTGTGGGATGATGAAGAAGGATTTAATGCATGAGCAATTTATTCGACTGCGATAAATACGAACTGCGATAATATGCTGTATTAGTCACGTGCTGCATTCAAGAGAACTGCAATTTCTCTCTTTCTCCTCTCGCGTTTATGCGTTACTATGGGCCACACTTACCTACTGATCCATATTACTCAAGCGGCGGTACTCAAACCATCGTGAGAAAATTAAAGATTCGGATCTTTTGAAAAATCTATTAATTTTCGATTTTGAAATCCCTATTAATAATAAAAATGTAAAAATATTTATATAACTTATTCTATTTCCAAAAAAACTTAATGTAAAGTAAAATTTATTTTATCAAGAAATCTATTCATCAAATAATTTTTCATTTTTTTCTTTCTTTCTTAACTCTTTCACTATTCTTAATTAATTCATTTTTTAAATTATCTATCTACGTTGTTTTTTTTATTTTTAATTTTATTCTTTTTCTTATTCTTTATATTTTTATTTCTTGCATTTAATATTCGGTTGCAATAAAAAATCAAAATATGCAAGTAAGTCTTGAATTTAACAAGTATTGTGTAGTGTAATAAAAATTTTTGATCAATTATAGTATCAAAAATACATAATGTAAAAAATATATTTGTACTCACTAATACAACTATATATTTTTTTAAATATTAGAAAAATAATTTTTAAATAGTAGAATCTATTATAAACTATAAAACCACGTGCATTATTATTTTCGCATGCAGTTAATTACTGAAATTATGAACTTGTATTATGAATAATTAAATATAAAATAATTAAATGTATACACAAATTGTAGATAAAATATTTTGCTGTTTCCTCATCACATTACTTGTCTCGAATTTCTAAAAGAGAGAAAGTAGATTCTTTGAAATGTCGGTATCTTTATATGTCTTATTTCTCGAAACTTATTTCACGCACAGTAATTCAAAATTAGCTGTATGTGTATATATATTTTTTTAAACCAAATATTAACATTTATTTAATAAATTTAATTAATAAATCATTTTAAAATTTAAATTTGCTGTTCTAATTTATGCCAACGTAATTTGTTCGTAATTTTCAAATTATATGTTAAATAATTTGTATCGGAAAAAATAACGTTCAAAGAAATAAAACAGAAAGAGGTAGCAAATTAGTGATCAGTGGTAGAAAATTATTAATATTATAAATTATTAACATCGCGATTACACGATTATATATACATGCTATTCCGACGATGCTTCAAGTGCTGCGGATAGGAGGAAGTGATTATCGATTTAAAGCAAAAGAGATCAAAGAGATTTCATCGGAGAGGGAGCACGTGGTGTACTTGCGGCCCGCGGCCAGAATAGGACGTTACACAGGTGTGCATCGCCGTCGTCGTCATTTAACCGATCGACTTTCACTGGCGGGTCTCTGAACTCGCTGGCGGCCTCTCACGAAGAACGCCTCTTCCGGTTCGTCCCGAACCGGCCCCTCGTTCGTGAACTTGAAAATTAAACCGGCTGCCGTCGACAAAGTTTCGCGCGTCTCCGGAATCCCGTTGATAAAGATCTACCCGATAATTAAAACTCGCTTACACGAGAGAGAGAAAGAGAGAAAGAGAGAGAGAGAGAGAAGTGGGGAGACTTACGCCGTGGTGGAACAATGGTACGACAAAACGCGTATGGAAACGCAATAACTACTGCTCTGTGCAACTTTTCTGATGAGTCATTTTCAACGGAAAAGAACAATTATGTTTGACATGATTTATTTAATTTGTAAGTAAAACAATAGAGAGCAATGCAAAGTTTTCGAAATATGCGAAATTTTTACAGTGATACACTTAACGATCTGTAATATCGAGGAAAATTTTTAAGCTATTGTAGAATAGTAGTATAAACAGTATTTATTCTTTTTAATTTAGTAAATAAAGTAAAAAAATACTAAATACATTGGATGAGGCATTAGGCAGAAGTTTGAAATTGAGTGCAAAGCGAAACTAATTGATGCAAATGTTGTTATTAAGATTACCGCGATAGAAATCTCTACTCTTTTATTTTCAGTTTATCCAACGAGACTGTAGAATAATATCTCTGCAGCTAATATGAGGTGAGACTTATTGTGAATTAATTTAGAGGAACGAATCTTTGCCGCTAGCAGCCGCTGAAGAACACGGTTATGCCTTTATTCACATATGTATGTGCATACTTTTAAAAATTAAATAAAAATATTATGTTATTTATTATAAAGAGAGGTTTTTATCTATTTTTATATAATTACTAATCAAATTAATTTTATTAATATCTATTATTTAAGAAAAAAAAGACGAATTTGTAAACGTCTGCAAAAATCGAAGAATCTATAAATCTGTTAGATGATATGGACGATATTCTGTAATTCAAGAATATTGCTATATGAGATAATTCTCATAATTTGGAAATCTAAGAGCTGTACAAAAAAAAAACATAAAACGAAAGCGGTGTAAAGTTGAGAAATGAAGGGCGAAATATGAGTACTGAGAAAGTATTAAGAGAAGAGGAAACCGGAGATAAAGATGTAATGATGTGGTCCAATCGTTGTCCTGAATGTGCAAATTTTTCTTGGCAATGGTCCGATAATTGGAACAAACGGAAGTAACGCATTATTGCCACAAATTAATTTCGTCACGGCTTAAATAAAAGTTGCTTCAATTTGCAGAGGAACGCAAGAAGGTTTATTTTTGTTTCCTGAGTAATGACACGATTTCTTATACCATTATGTTTCATTTCTCTTTCTCTTTCTCCCTGTCCTTCTCTTGTTGATCAATAAAATATTTTCGGTAATTTATATAAATAGTGTTCTCCTAAAAAAGCTGTTTACGCGACATAATGAATTTTTTTTTACTAAACAGTGCCTTTGACATTTAACTGAGAGCGCAGATTTGCATAGAAACTGCGAATTAAATACTGGTCCTCTTTCTCATATTGAAACACGACAAAATAACAAACATGACAACATCTCGAGCAAAAAAAAAGAACTCTGAAAAAGCAGAACTCTCTGAAAGGATTTTTTTTTTGGTATAGTTTTCTCTTCCATTTAACACTTGCCACACTTAAACCATGTACAGAAACATCTTCAGTTACGCGTGCCTTCTCTTTCACTCTTGTAAATAAATTGTAAAAGTACACAAGGGTTATCTTTCTCCTGGAGGGAGAAGAGCTTAACCCCGATTATTTGTGTATGACAGACTAATTAATATTATTAATAATTTTAATCGTTTCAGACGTCTCCCTTAAGTCTCACGGATATCGAACGATAGGAGAAGGATCGGCCTCCCCTCTCTCCGTCCCCGGAAGGGTTAAGCGCGGACGTCTCACGCCGTTACGGAAGAAGACGAAGGCGGGCGCGAGAAGTAGGTCGGAGAGAAGTCTCGCTCATACGTCGATCGGGCGCACGAGGAGCCGCCGGCCGAGCGGCACCGTCAGTCTCGCGAAGATATTCCGGGAGTCAACAGGTGCGGTAAAGGAGCCAGGGAGCCTCCGGAGTGAGAGCCCCTTCTTCCTCTTTCCTCGTCGCTTTCGTCACTCTCGTCTGAAGAAGCCGGAGCAGAGACTCCCGCGATTCGCGCGACGTTTCCCAATTCGCGACGACAACCGGTGACAGTCGCATATCATGCAGTCCTGAAGAAAGTATCTTCGTTTTCCCCCCCCGCGGACACATCTCGTGCACATCTTTCTCCGCTCGCCGCCTTGTACTTTTTATTTATCACAGAAAATAATTGCTAGGAAATCCAGGAAAAATGGCGATAATAAGGAGATGCCAGGTAAATATTTTTTTTTCTCGCCCTCTTTTTCTCTCCTTCTCCGTTTTCAATTTTTATCATAAAATATGCATGTGGTGCATCGTGAGTTTGAGATGATGTGATTTTTGTAGAAAGTGTTGCGGATTCTATCGCGCGTGTTTCAAAGAGTTGTTAAACAGGAAAAAAATCATCGCGGCAAAAGTACTTTTTAAATTTTATTTCCGAATAGAGAAATTCTGTTATCAGATTCGTGAAAAATTAGTTTCCCCGATCACAAAAAAATTCAGAATTACGCAATTAATTGACTGCATTAGAAAAATCGCTTCTCCAGACTAAAATAAGCATTTCTCTTCTTCTTGCTTTCACAATCACGCCGCGTGTTCCTTTATCTAATACATAGTATGCACAGAGTATTAATGATTTCACCTGCTGAAGCTTTTATGAATGAGATAAGATCAAAGTTTTTATCAATAAGATCAAAGTCAATGATCAATTAATCCGCAAAAAATGCGGATGGGCCGTCGCTTCCGTTGGTTACGTAAATATATACGCGGCTTATCTCTATTCATGATCGTTGCAATAATAACCGTGAACGATACCGCACGGTTGATCGCAGGTTAATCTCGATCATCTTACGGCGCCCGCGCTTAATCGATTGGCACGCGTGACGAAACTTGATCTTCACGATCGACGATCAACGATCGACGATCGGCGGTAGAGCGTGGGCGGTTTCCACACGAATGAACGCGACGGTCATCGGGAAAAAAACTAGATCTAGGCTTAATTGCCGTGCAATTAATGTCGACCCGTGGATTTTCTGGAGCGGAAACCACGAGTGACATGCATCAGTGTGCCATGCATATCGTTGTGCCGCGTATTTCGACCTCGCTTTAATGCGTAGCGTTAACTGACCGGGATCTCGTGTGTTTCGCACAACTAAATTTGGCTCTTTCCTTCAAAAGAAATGGAAAAATATGCATAATTATTTTGGAAATAAATAAATAATAATTGGTTAATTATTAAATAAAGTTTCGAAACTTGATGTAAGGTTTCAGATTTAAACAAAAAGACAAACGTACGATCAGAAACTCATAAAAATAAAGGATTTAATACAGTTTCAATAAGTTAAAAAAACAATCTTAATAGCCGAAGAATTAATCTCGATTTTCAATTATTTCAATTATCAAATATTTCTACTAAATCATTATCAAAACGTGACGAATTGTATTATAATTACTGGTTGGATTTTGAATTAAGTGTTTGCACAAGAATTTCGAATTATTTTAAACGTATAATTTTGGAACCATAATTAAACTTTTATTTTTGAAATACTTTAAAGCGCGATTTCAATCAAATTGAATTCTAATTTTTAAATAATAGGAAATAAATAAATGAACAGCCTTTGTTATCGAAATTAATATATCGTATCGTCAATATCAGATATCAATAGCTGCTGACAGTCGTCTATCGAAAGTCATCAGAATGGAAAAAGTGGATCGTCTCGCGTGCTCCCTGCTGACGTATATGTATACTTATGGTGCGATACGCACCGGTCGAGTAGACAAGTTAACGCACGCGCGTTTGTTTCACGCAAAACGTGCACGGGGAAAGCATGTCGTTCCATTTCACTTGTCGGTGTAGCACGCTCGGTCCAGAGCCACCTTTCACGATTTTATTTCATTTTATCCGCTTTTTGCGCGTACGCGATTAGAAAGTATTTTTTTTCCCCGCCGTAACACACGTCGAACTTCAAGTGCACGTACTTCAACGGCCGGATGTTCGGACGTTTTCACGTTAACGAGGACTTTAAGTGGTTTCTAAAGGTTGTACTCTAAGTAATGACATTCGCCAAGGAAATCAGACTAACAGCACGTTTATTAATAATAATAATAATAATAATAATAATAATAATAGCAAATTTATTAATAACCGGCGAAATTATCGATTCTGATCAAGAAGGTATACTTCTGCTACCAACTTAATGATCTACATCGTCCGTATATTTCTTCGCATTCCGTTACGCTTCTGTCACCTAGTTTTGGTATGTCGAAATGATATTTTATAATTCGCGCAATGACTCAGCTGCAAATTTACGGCGCAATCGCCGCGAGGATTGTCAGCTGCGCGTAATTCCAATCAGGGATAATCGTCACGTTTGATAATAGAAAGTAACCCGCCGCTCGGTTACTACATTGCTATTTTCTAACGCCGGGAAAGAATGCCGACAATCTCAACGGGCTATTAAATTTCTCTCGTCGCCGAACCGCGCTGGAGCGTTGCTCCGATGACTCGGCGCCGATTCATCCGTTACGAATAAATCGAGATGCGCCGACGAGAATTCGTGGGATGCGACTCGAAAACCACGCTGCGGCTACTTAAATGTTCGCCGGTGTATTTATTCGTCCGTCGCGAACGTAAACGCGCGGGCAAACTGCTGAATTTCTAGGGACTCGTAAGGCCGACTTTCGAAAACCTTTTGAAAACTCATTTTGCATTCCGGTCGTCTCCGTTTGTTCTTCAATTGTCGAGGCGCAATCATGCATGTACGCAACATCAGATGCACACGTTCGCGCAAAAATTATGGTGCGCAGTACCTCTGATGAAGCAGTACGTCATCCCGGTTGCGTCGGTGAACATTATCAAACAATCGAAGTCGACCACACACTTAAGAAAATTCTGCAACTTTGCATCAATCTAAAGTAACATTTCTCAATCATTCTTTCATTCATATTATCAACTATTGGTTGAAAAAAGAAGTTTAGATGAGGAATTATTATTATTATTATTATTAATCTGTTATAACCATTAACGTTAAGCATGATTATTGATTTTGAATAACCATCTCAACGCGACTGTTATTTTTTTTTATTAAATAGGCTAAATATTAGCTTATTTAATAAAAAATAATTTAAAACGTTTCAAGAATGAAATTATATAATAAGTTATAAGATAAATTATATGATGAATTATATAATAAATAATAAAATTATATATATATATTAATTTTATACTAAGCGATTCAATTTTATTTCAGATTACCTTTCTTCTATTTTTCGTGGCTTTAATACTTGGCACATACTGTGGCGAGTTACCTAAACCAGGCTACACCAGAACGATGCTGAAGGTCTCTCGAAGTCTTCCGGGTGAGACGGAAGAGCTGAAAGTGCGAACGAGCGAAGGCAACGTGGCCACTTTAATCGTCAAACGACGAGACAAATCATCGTTCACCAATGATTCGAAGGTGACACCAAAACCTGCTCGAGAAGACTCGAACTTTACTGTGGAAAATAAAAGAAATTTTTCGATAAACGGGCAGAACGAATCGACGCTCAATGAAGAGAGGAGCGAAGCTAAAAAGAAGGATGAAGTTCGAAGACTCGAGGAAGCTCAAGTAGAACAGATCAGGGCGACGTTCTCCAGATCTTCGGAAAGTGAAAAGCCGAACGCTCGAACCGATAAGAGACCGACATCTGAGAGAAGTCAGCCTATTAGCTTAATGGATTACGGGAAATGGACGCCATTGAACGCGGACGGAAGGGCTTTGGAGCAGAAGGAGCCGGAGGAAGAGGAGGAGTATCGAAATTGGAAACCGTTGCAGACGAACGTGGAGACTGCCATCGAGAGAAGAACAAACTACGACAGGTTAGGCGAAGCTGCATTCGGCAGCAATATCCTGTTTGCCAGGAACTTCCAGGATCGAGTTCAGAAGAGCTTCGAACTTAACGATCAAAGTGCCGCGAACGAGGGCGCGCTTCATTACATGTATATACCTCATATAGTGTCCACGAGAACGAATATTGGTGCCAATCTGTTGAAAAATCGAGACAGCAAAGCCGTGCCTCCGGAGGTGGTCGTTCGATCGGAGATCAATGTGAAGACCGCGCCGAAGAGAACGCCCATGTCATTGGACATCGATGGTATACCGGTAATTCATGGTACGAGAATGCCCGACGAGCCTATCGACAAAGTGCAAACCTGGCGAAACGCTCGGGTTATCAATAACAAACTGATAACTCCCGAAGGCAGTTCGACGGTTACCGCGGAGCCTCCTCCTGTCGAGCCTTTTGATGAGAACGCGGAGAAGAGGCACAAATTTGAAAAGTTCTTTAAAGATGTTAATCGAAGGTGAGATATACGATTTATAAAAAATCGGTCGAGTATTGCCCGAGTAAGAGTGTTTAAAATAA
This sequence comes from Wasmannia auropunctata, assembly GCF_000956235.1. NCBI lineage: Eukaryota > Metazoa > Arthropoda > Insecta > Hymenoptera > Formicidae > Wasmannia > Wasmannia auropunctata. Next base: position 14,425 of record NW_012026910.1, on the reverse strand, counting down.
AAACTCGCTAATTGTCGTACCCACAAAAACATAAATGTGAATATAATTTTATAATTGTGTCAATTATTTTAGTCACGTATATAATTGTTTTCGTTGATCGTTTGTCGTATTGAACAATTCCCAGTTTTCTGTTTAGTTTTTTAATTTTTGCTTTACGCTATATAGGTACGGTCGCAACTACGACGAGGAAGCCCGCAACGTGTACTTCGAGTGGGATCCGAGGAATTACAAAAACGAAGCCTTGAAAGCCGAGGTCTACGAGCCACACAATGACCACTATCGCGCGAGTGTCCACAAGCGGATGCTGCATCCGGACGGCATCGCGAGCTACCCGATTTCTCAACGTTACACCACCGAGAGTCAGACCATCGCGCCGGTAGTGCTGAAGGCTGGCGCCCGCGCGCCCGTTCTCCAGTACGCCCATCCGGAGCTGGGCGTGCAACCGGCCAAGATCCTGAAGAACGAGAAACGCCGACCGGACAATTTCCCGGAAAGCCAGCATTCGTTTACCGAGCAACGTCACAAGAAGAAGTACGTGTTGAACAACAAGAACATGGACAGCTACACGACGAAGAACTACTATCCGAATCAGCACTTCTACGGCTTGAAACGACCGTACGATCCGCCGTTCTGGGTGAAGATCTCGGAAAATCTGAAGAATCAGTTTTCCACCGGGGTCGAGAGGGTCTCGCAGTTCACCAGGCCGGTGATCGACCCTCTGGTGGAGGCCACTCACAAGATCTCGCAGAATCTCGGTCTGTCTAAGGGCCCAACCAAGGAGGCTCAGAACAAGATCGACACGGTGGCAACAGGCACGAGTATCCTGATACCGGCTCTGGGTCTCGTCGCATCTGGTGCCGCGCTCGGCATAGGCGCCGTGGCGGTTGGCCGGTATCTCGACGTCGACGTACTGAAACGATCGAACGCGGACGACGACGATCTGGAGCACAAGCGTGCCCTGGAAGCCGGAACGTACTTGAGCACGCTCGAGGACGGGAGTCTAAGGTCGAACGAAGCGACGCCGCAGACCCTGTACGTGCTGCAGAACCTTCCTCAGAACGGTAAAGTGAGAAACGAGGATATGGACTCGGCGGAGAGCGACGGGGTCTTCCTGGTTTTGGAGGAGGACAAGCGGAACGCCGAGAGGATTGAGAATCGAGAAAGTAAACAGGTGGTGGACGAAGCTGATTATGTGGAAACCAACGGACGTAAAAAGAGAAGTCTCGATTATCTAGACATCTTCAAGACGGACAGCGACATGAAGAATCTGGTACGCAGCAAGCGCTTTCAGAGGAAAGGAGCCGATTCCATCAGCGAGATCGTGGAAATCGATCTGCCCGCTGGCTTAGATCGCGTCGATATCACCGAATTCCTGATCCCGAAGAAGAATAAGGAGAAGCACTTGAGTGAAAATTCGGTTTTAATTGTCAAAGACAGCTTGAAGATTCCATCAGAAAATTTTCGAGTGTTGGATCAAAACGCATTGAAGAACGCCGCGAAGATGATCGGTGACAGTTCACGGGATGCAACTTTGATAAATGAAGGTAATGGACAGCAGGGAAGAAATCAGAGACTCGGTGCTTTTTTCGTGTTGGACAGATCGCAAGTTTTCGGAAGTAATCTCGAGAAGGAAACGACGAACAGGAGACGAAAGCGAAGCGTCGAAAGTGACCAGGAGCTCCTGGACGCGTTGCAGAATCTGGAGAACGCTGAAGTGGCGGAAGTTGCTCACATACGGGGCGATTGGACGAACACGCCCTGCGCGAAGAGGATATTTTGCGACACGATGATCCAAAGAGGTGCCGATGCTTCGCTGCTTATGGAGAAAAAGATGGCGGGGTTATTAAGATTGTGAGTACTTTTGATTTTTTATATTTTTATCCATAAGAGACGAAAATATATCTCTACTTTACTGTACATTCGAGGGACGGAAAGGAAATTATTGACTAGACTTAGAATGTAATTATTATAATCGAATGAATATTTAATTATTTATTAAATTTACGACCTGCGTAAATTTAATAAATGATTAAATATAATAAAGCGCGATAATAAAATTGAAAAAATTTCGATGAGATAACAAATCATTTAATTGTTTTTTACATTTCTATTTAAAAATTATTATCTTCTCTTCTTAGTTATTTGTTTGCTTTTGATTCGTTCACTTTAAATTTTTGATACGATATTGTTAATTAAAGTACATTCTGCACTTTTAAATTCTTCATTTCTTTCTTCTTTTTTATTAATATAATTTCTATTTTTGAAAAGTAATGTATTCTTTAATTATTTATTCCAAATTACGTAACAATAATTGATTGCAATATTACATTAAAATATAGTTTCTAATTAAAAATTATTATAACTACGTAACAGTTTCTTCACTGTTAGCGTTTATAAAGTAATGCGCGAAACCGCGTACTTATATCGCGGGTTATGCTCGCTTTATTAATGTCACAATACCGCAAATCGCTTTTGTCGGTAATGGCAACTCGAAATACACTAAATCGATCGCATCGATTCTCGCCGTATTCCCGTGAAATCATTACAAGCCGATTCAATCGGCCTGAAACTATCAGGCATTCGAAACGTCAACGAGACGCCGATAACAGCCAGTCGGACAGAACTACAGTCCGAGCCGTGGATAACTTTCTTTCAGCTTTCGCCGACGACGTCCTACTGACTGATTCGACTTTTACCTCTTAGCACAGTTTCACTGTATGCGCACGCTGCGCCCTGTCCGCTATCGCGCTGGCCATGTGCGATAGGAAAAAAAAAAGATCGTCGAGAGAAAGAGAAAGACTCAAACATGTTATCGAAAACAAAAGAAAAGAAGGGACAAAGAGAAAACTCGCTGTATGTATACATACATACATCCGATGTGATAATTTACTTGCCACGTCGCGTTCGCCTCTCCTTCCAGTTCTTCTCAATCGCGAATAATCCCTGTCGAGCCGCTTTCTGATGCGGTTCCATCAGCGTCACAGTAATTAAGCGAAATGTGTCATTTCAAATGATTCATCCCGTCTAAAATTCACCGCTGCGTATTGGAAATTCATTCGCAATTATTAATATGTAATTATAAATTAATTAATTCGTAACAAATACAAATGCTTCTTACGCACTTTTCTATATTATTTCATAATCGAGACTTTTATCTGTCTCTTATTCTCGAAAGTTAGAAATAGTTTGTAAAATTCGAGGAACTTTAAGGTGTTTAGGAAGTTTCGTCTTGAGAAAGACGATTGTCCGGATGAGCGTCGCTTGAGATAAATTGAAAGCGGGATGAGAGAGCTCAAGTTCTCGCGAGTAATTCCAATGATATTACGTGTTCGTTATCCACGAATGGATTGTTAATGACAAATATGGCATTTCCTGTACTGACAACATGTGAAACACACGCCATTATTCAATTCAATTCATTGCAAACGCGTGCATCCATATACCGATGGGAGAGCGGCATTATATCATGTACTATGTTGTAATGCATACTATCCCCGAGCAGGCAGTTCTCACATACGTGACGAGAATTTGCAGGACAAACCGCATTTCTAAAAATAGCGAGAATTGCAATGGCCAATGAAAGAAGGACAATATAAGCTTCCTTTGCCAATTTTTTCTGCTCACGATTACATATGTGCCTCTAAGATATTGAAACTTCTTTAAAACTCTTTCTCTCATTTTCGTACATTCGATTAGCCAAATAATCGATATTAAATTGAAAATATAAAATTTTACTTTTTTTTTCAGAAAAGATTTCCGCTTCTTTTTGCTTAAAATTAAGGAATAACGTCACGATGAATAATAAACTGCATTTGTATTTTGAAAATACACTTAAATTTTACTTTATATAATTATAATGTATTATAATTATTTTTTAATTAACTATTTAGCGTACAAGTACAGATACTTCTAAATCAGCTAGTATGTCTCAGTGTGTCCTAAAGAAAGCGAGTTAATTGGAGCGAGTGATCGTTAATGGGGAGCACGGTGAAAAGATTAAAAGATTTGTAATCTAGTGCACACCTAATTAGTAATTAACTGCGTGCGGTGTCGGTCATTTGTCGAAGTGTGTCTCCAACTTTCTAATGGTTCGCTATCGTACACTAATCGACGTTCGTACGCGTACTTACAGAATCCAACCTGGAGCGGCCGTACAGGTGTCCAGTCACTTCGAGGAGGTCATGGACGCTGTCAGGAGACACGATTGTTCTAGCTTCCTGTGCCCACAGGCGAGACCCGGCAACGTCTTCTTTTAGATACGCCTGTAGTCCTCAAACTGCATCATCAACTCTTCTCCTACAAGTTGGCGCTTTTAACTCTAGTTAAGTTCTGCAAAAAAAATATTTTGTTTCTCTTAGTGTTTCGTTGCGTTTGCGTCTTAAAAACTCAGCTGCGTTTCCCTCTTCTTTTCTCGGACGCAGCTTAGAAATTACTCTTCTATCTCGACGTTTCAGGGGACAATTATTTCGATTAGCAACGGGAAATATTTTCGCATTAAAAACATCACTTACAGAAAATCTTGTATATATAATTGTTAACAATACGCAAACTTTTTAGCTGCGTTCAATAACGTAGTAACAAAAAAATAAGCACGGAACGTTTTCTTATGTAAAATTAATTTAAACGTTGCTCAAATATGTCGATGTATAGAAATGTCAACAATACGGAAAGAGTTAAATGTTCTATCAAGGCTTGCCGGATATATTAATTCGCGGTATATATGGTATATGAGGTACTTTTTGATTAATGGAAATTTTTCCTATTCGCGATTGTGATCAGTTGCATCTAAAATATTTTAACATGATCAAGAGAAATAATTTGCAATGGTCTTGCAATTAAAAACGTTTTCGTCAAATACGTTTGAATCAGCGCCGAACCAAAACTGTACATACTTGCCATCGAGGCGATTTTATTTAATATGCACTCATATTTGTAACTTAAGATAATTAAGTGTATAGAATTTAAGAAAGAGGAGTAAGCTCGGCGGTAAATGAATTGCATCTTCTGCAATTTCCAAGAATGTTCACCATATATTGTGGTATTGTACCTAATCGTCCTTTCGGTGAACATTTTCGCCCGTCGTCGCTTCGTCTCGTCTTATTTCTGATCCCCGCGTTTCGTCCGAATATAAATTATGTCGCGCGTGAAGTATAATTTTTATTTCGATACGCTGAGAGATCAGAAACGATCAGAAAAATGATCGAAATGTTATTCGAATGCTATATCGAATATTACTAATTCAAAGAGAGAGAGAGAAACGTTCGCCAGAACCGTTACGAGAATATATTTATTTCTGTCCCTACACGCGTATGACATCGTGTATGTATAAGTCAACGAATAAATAATATTTTCTACGACACACGTGCGGTATACATATATCTGAGTTTTTAATTCACTCTCACTTCAGTGACATCTATTCGTATATTTTGAACAACTGCTGAAAATTAAGCACTGGTCGATGCTAACGAGCGAACGACCACATTGGGCAAGCAACTTGCTTATAGCCGAAAAGCGTGTGCTACACATTCACGGCATCCAATTCGGCGCATGGTGATTACGTACCACTCATGTTACTATTGATTGTTATCCGAAAGGGTTTACAGAAGTACTCACAGATGGTAGCGGTACAATCCTCTGTGTACTGGGCAAGCGCACAATCAGGGCGGTTTGATCAGGAGGAACGTCACGCGTCAGTCAAACGATAATTTTCGCTCCGTGAACTGCATAATGCCCGCCAAAGAAGGTAGAATCTCGAAAAAAATAGTCAAAAGTTCGCATATTCCGCGATATTCTATTAAAAAAAACATAGGCGCGTTGTGTGAAATAGTTATGTAATGCAATTGTATTATAGTATAAAAATTATATTTTTAATAGTATGTGCGCTGCTAGGACACATTTTTAATAGTATATGTGTTATTAGAACTCCTGCTTAAATTCTCAAAAAGGCAACATTTTCAAAGGATTAATTATAACTAAAATTACTGTTCATAAAATAATTAGTGTTTCTAAGTTCATAAGTTAACGAAATCTTACGTTTTTAAATAACTTGCTTTGTGTGGAATGATTACTATTTACATTGATATTAATGCATAGTTTTTAATATTTTCTTAATTTTAGTCAATTTTAATATACTAGTCATATATATTGTGTTTACGTTACAATTTATTTCTACTTTCTCAACATTACAAAGATATTTCTTCTCTTAAAGTGACTATATCCTGTTTGCTACTTAATAAGTTGTTCTTATAAAATGATTTTTTAGTAAAGAATGCTCACAATATTAATACATGGTAACGTTTACGTAACTAACAATTGCTCATTAAATAAAGGGAATTATTTGCTTTGAATTTATCGCAAAAAAAGGATATATATGCAATTATAATTTTTTGCAAGGCATCTATACATCTGTTATAAAAGTTCGGAACTTCATGTTCCACGAAAGTTTGCGAGAACGGGTATAAAACTTTCTATGCTAGCAAAGGCTTGCTTTCTCGACATATAGCTTGTGTTCCAAAGTGTTTTTGAGTGGCGAAGTGGAATTGGACATGGTGCATAAGTTGAACGATTAATTTCGCCGGTGTATACACGATTCATTTTTTGTCTCTCTCCGTTATAGACAAAGAGTTTGTCGGAAACTTTAATCCTTAGAAAACCGAGATACGATTGAAATAGCAATTTTTCGTCAGAATAAAAAACCTTACAAAAGTAGATCTTTTTAAAGAGAATTATAACTATTATTAAAAACGTTTTAAACTTTTAGTTCAGCTTTAGAAAAATGACATATATTCTTTTTTTACGTCATCCATTACGAATCTTTCTTTAATATTTTCCCTGTCGAGTCTTAAAGAAATATTAGTTGCGAATTTTACGAATAAGTGCTTCGATTTTTATAGATATCTATAACGCAGAAACATTCGTAAAATATTAAGTAATTTTTAAATTTGTTTATAAATAAATAATTGTTCCAAGCAAGTCAGAAAAACAAATTTTAGAAAGTAACATAATGTGATAATATTTCTTTTAAATTAACACGGAAATATTCTTTATAAAATTTGATTTTGTTAGATTTAACAAATTACGCCTTTGCGCTGAGTCGCCATTGTTTACGGATATTGGGCATATGGCCTGATCCACTTATACCTCTGAGTGAATTTCATCGGCCAAACATAAGATTTGCAATCGTATCATGTATCCTGACTTTTTACGTAATCATACCGCAATTGACGAATATGATTCTTGCCTGGGGCAATGTGGCTCGAATGGGGGAATACGTCGCCTCCGCGAACTTCAGCTTGATGGCACTATGCAAGTTAGTTGGTACTTGGTATCACGGTGACAGTAAGTTATCATTTGGAGAATAAATTATTATATCGTTATTTTTTATCGTAAGAGCTACACAGTGTGAAGATTCGTTATTTAACTTGAAGATCAATGTTGTGCAACAGTTTTATTCATATATAAAGGGGTTTAATGCCTCGCCCATGTGAATCATTCATATTGATATATATATATCATATTTACTTCGAAAGCGCTTCGAACGGTGATGGCATCGGTCGTAACCGATTGGACGACTTCGAAGACCGACTGGGAACGAAATACAATGTTAAATATCGCGAGACGTGGAAGAAACTTATCTTTTACATGTTACGTGTCCAGTGCAACCACAGTCACGTTTTACATATCTCTCAACATCCTGAAGTTCTATAACAATTTGCACCTGTCTTATCGGAATCTCGTATATAAGTTTGCCTATCCTTACAACATTCAGAAGAGCCCGAATTACGAAATCACTTTTTACGTTCAACTTTCCGGCGGCACGTACGCGGCCCTCATTAATTGTACAGTCGACAGTTTCGTTTCGATACTAGTGCTGCACATATGCGCGCAGTTGATAAATCTACGAACGACACTCTACAATCTGGTTGACCAGCGAGCAAAAAGATCTATATCCTCCTCGACATTTAAGAAAGGCCTAGCCGCGATTACTATGCGTCACGAACATCTCATCAGGTATGTCGAGAAAGGACTCTGCACGATTGTTACGGAAAAATTCCGGTCACCATTCCGTTTTGAAATACGAGTCGAGAGTTGTAGTTTATTGAACAAATGTCTCCATTGCTACAACTTAAACTTAATGAATGCTATCTAGTAGAGGTATGCGAATCAAGCATTTACATGGCATTTACATTCGAATCGAATTGAATTTTTGATAACATGTTCGAAATCGAATCAAATCAAATCTGAAATTTTTACTTCGAATCGAATCGAATCTGAATCAAATTTTCCTAGATTTACATTACATGTTAAGTTAAACGTAATAAATATCAAAATTTATGAATTACTTTATTTTACGCAATGATTTAAATAAACTGAAGATCTGTTTTCGATTATATTTCATTACAAAGGATCATGATCTTATGTGACATTTTGAACTAGAAAATATGTAATTAATAATATGTGTATACACGAATAGTTAGAATGCTTTCGAATATTTTCTATATTAATCTACATAGATACATTACATACATCAAAAATACTTATTTATTAGATAAGAATAATTGATCGCACGGGAGATATAAATGAAGCAAATAAAATAGGCGATTGATTCGAAATCGAAACATTGTTGATTCAAAATTCTCGAACTATTCGATTTAAAATTTTACAGATTTGAAAACGAATTTGAATCGAATCCACTGTAATTCGATTCAATTCTCGATTCGAATTATTCGCACACCTTTACAGTATCTAGAGATATAGAGCTTTAAGTCGTAGAACGTCTGCTGAGTGTCTGCTATATCTCTTTAAGATAACCAGATACTTTCTTTTATGTATAATAAGTATACGTATGTACGCATGTATTCTTGAATGTGAGTGCTACGTGTGCGTGTATGCGTGGCATGTGAGTGCATGTACCATTTATGCAGAGTTAGAAAGTAACTCGTTACTTGTAACGAAATTAGGGTTACTTCTTCAGTAACTTCGTTACTTTTTTCCATCTATAACTGTAACTTAACTTGGTAACTATAGTAACTAATTCAATAATAACTTTCATAATTATTCTATATATTTCAAACTTATTTCAATATATTATCAATATAGGCTACGGTTGAATCACTTTTCCTACTTTTTAAATAAAATTGTATACATATAGATTAGTAAAACGTAACACGTAAACATATAAATTAGCCTTTTTGTTTGATCTTAATATATATAGTATGTTATTCATTTTGCTCTGTTATAATAATAGAAAAGTAACTCAAAAGTTACTTCTTGAGTAAATATACATATTATTTTTTAGACCCGATAACTTGTGACAATAACTATAAGTTATTTTTTAAAAACAAAAACCTATAACTATAACTAATTACTTTTACTTACAAAGCAACTCTCTCAATCCTACATTTATGTATGAGTTTCGTGTATGGTTTTATAAATATGTTATTTATACGAATTTGATGGCTCGTGTAGCCGTCACAATATGCATTCCAAAATATGTGCATTGTACAATGTATAAACATAAAACATACTAAATTATGAACACATCCACATTTTTATAAAATCACACACGACAAATACTCAACATAAACGTACACTCACACACCTGTTACATATAAAAGAAGTATTAAGTTATCTTAAAGAAATATAGCAGACACTCAGGTTCTATGACTTCTATAGACTCTATATCTCTCTCTATCTTGATAGATGGGTGTGGCAATAAAAACATGTTTTTAAAATTTCAAAAACATCATATCTTAAAACGAACGGATTTAACGAAGTGATTTTTTTATAAGATTCATACAGGGTCCTTTCCAGTGATCATTCAACAGCGAAATATCTTTACAGTAATTAATTATCAGATATTTTAAAATAAAATTTAACGTTTCTCTTTCATATTTATTAGAGAAGGTATATACAATGTCACATAAACAGTGTTTCTTAATTAAGATATATTTTAATATAATTTTCAAAATATTTACAGCATTTTAAGATTATTAGACTTAAATATGAACATATAATAAAATACGTAAACACATATCAGTTTACTTTAAAAATTAAAATCAGTTTACTTTTATAAAATTTATACATTAAAGTAATTACAATTAGTTGATAATGATTATGAATTCAAGGAATGCGAAGGCAATCGACAACTGCTATAGCGCAGTTTTATTTGTGCACTTGTTATGCGCTACTTTTCAGCTGTGTTTTGAAAGCTTTCAAGTTTTCACGGTAAGTGAGAAGATTTGTTTTGTTTTTCGCACAACTTATGCAACAGAAGAATTTAATTTACTTATATTAAATATATGTTTTAATTTTTAATTTCTAGTAACAATGCTTTTCTTTAAATTATTTTTTGCGTTAAAATTGAGATAATTAAAGTGACCGTTCCGAAATTTGTGGGATATCTCGATTTTCAAATCTTTATAAAAGTCTCGAAAGAATCCTAGACGGGACACCATCCCAGTGAAAAATGATCGCTAATTCGATGTCGAATCGATGTCGAATCGACGTCGATATGATGACTTCAACATCGATTTGACATCAAATTGAAAAGCATTTCTCACTGGGATTTGCCCTGACTTTTCACGGCAATCCGGGAGGAATGATGCCACCTGCAGATGCAACGATTATAATATGAAGGGATAATAGACAACCATTGGCAGATTTGGCAGTAATGTATCCCCTCCATATATCGTAATCGTCTGCAATTTGTGTGTGTGTGTGTGGGAAACGATTAGAAATTTGGGTAGGCAATTAGAGTCAATAACGCAGTACTTGGTGCGTGAATAATTTAACCTTCTCATAAATTAATCCTCCAAAAGATATGAGAAAGAACAGTAGTCTATAGAATATCGTGCAAAAATTGTGAGGTAACTTATGTTGGCCAGACAAAGAGACAAATTAAAATCAAAATCTCGGAACACAGGAATGATAATCGTAACAGTAACATGCATTCAGTGGTCACGGAGTATAAACTACAGTTCGATTATGCTTTCGATTAGGGGAATTCGAGATTTTAGATACAGAAAGATTCATTAATAGTCTAGAAGATCGATTTCGGAAATGTTACATATCACACTTCAGAAGGATAGTATTAATTTACAATCTGACACACACGCACGCAGAATTTTTGCATCACGCATATGCCTCGATTTTAACGACGTTTAAATAATAATCGGGTGCGTATGAGCCTCATGTGACATTGCTTTTATTATTTTTATATTTATCTTCATATTTAGGTACATTTATACCTTTCATCATGACCGACGAACATTTTAAATTATAACACACAACTGTTCACATTCTGTACGCAACATATTATATGTATCAAGTTGTATTCTCAATACAATCGCTATCAATTCCTTCTGTGCTTTATATATATTATATATTATTACATATACGAATCGACTTGTTCCGGAAGGTTGTGAGTGATTGGGCTTCGTGAATTATACAGCATACATTACATTAGAACATTTTAACTCAATTCGGGTCATTTATTATAGATGACAAATCTTTTAATCTGGTAATTAGAAGCACATTTCACATAGTAACGGAACATCTACCTCTCATTGCTTCGGATTCAAATGCGGAACAATCGATGTTGAATTAGCAGAATAACGTTTTTAACGTAAGGGTTTTTTTGGGGGAAATTATCGCTGATGAAAGCCTAAATAAGGCTGAAACATTCGATATTGAAAAATGTATTGAAGAATTAGTTTATAAGAAGATTAAATTATTTACGCATCAAGTACTGCGTTATTGACTGTAATTGCCTAACCAAATTGCTAATCGGTTTAAAAGCAGTTAGTTTAAGCGTGTGTGCATAGCAACAAAATACTTTATAATTTAAGATGAAAAATTCTGATTTTTTTTATTATGTTGCGATTTTCTAAGATTGATATCCCGAAATTGACTTATCAAAAGTTGGTTATCTTGTATAACATTAATCCTTAGTACACACAATTGGGTCATTCATTTGAACAATTGTGTCGGCTGCAACTAGTTATAACATTTATACAATTTTTTAAATACACAACCTTGATACTTCTTAAAGATGTTAAAATGTATGTAAGAATTACTTAAAAATTTTTATACACTTTTAAAAGTGATAAATATTAATCCAAGCACGAATAACTCATCGTGTGTAGTAAAAAATCGGAAAATAATCATATATACTAAAGAGTAAAAAGAGTATGCAAAAAATAGGAAAAAAGCTAAATATAAATTTTGTTCTGAAACTTTCAATAAACATTTTACTAATGATGTCTAAGAATGTAACAGTAAAAGGATTTTACAGATAAATGGCCAGAAGTATCAATATGGCGGACTGGTCTGTATCGCTTTCATTAGATTTGTGTCTACATTATTTTGCATCAGTAACGTTATATGTGTATGAGAAGGCATTAATTGGAGGACACGACAAAAATGACCTATCCGCCATATTGGTACTTCTGGCCATTTCTCTGCAAAATTCTTTTACTGTTATATTCTTAGACATCATCAATAAAATGTTTATTATTAAAAGTTTCAGAACAAAATTTTATATTTAGCTTTTTTTCTACTTTTTGCGTATTTCTTTATAGTACATTTAATTATTATAAATAATTATTTAAAAAAATAAGTAGAAAAAAATAAGTATTATTTTCAGATAATACAAAGTCATACGAAAGTACCTATAATTAAAATGGCTTTTGTTTCATTTTACTGCACCCTTGTATTGACGCATTTGTATATTTACTGTTACTCAGCTGAAAGACTTTTAATAGAGGTAAATTATATATACATGCAAAAAAAAAATAACTTAACATTATCAGCTAAATATCAGTAGCTAGTTCAAACTTTGCTGTCATTGCTAAAACTTATCTATTAAAGATCAAATATATATGTTGCGAGATACAATTTTATTAGCTAAAATAAAAGCGTACTTTAACAGTAGCTAAGAAACTGGCACACAAAAAGAATGATTTTGCTGAAAAATTTAAAAGTTTTGCTGGATATTCCTCAAAAGAATTAGCTAAACGTCATTTGATTCTAGCAGCAAATATCTTTTACTGTAGCGTCTAAATTTTAACAACTAATAAATTTAGCTTTGGCAGTAACGATTAGCTGTTCCTATTTTAAAGACATACATTAGCTGTCACGGCTATATTTTAGTTGGCCAATCCTTTCTCTGCGTGTATCAAATCCGATATTTCTGTGCGAAACAAAAATATAATTTTCAGAGCACCAGTATGGCGTATGGCATATACGAATGTAAGTGGTACGATATGTCACCGGAAGAGGCTAGAAGTTTAATGTTTATGGCATATCGAGCTACCCTTCCGCTTAGACTGATGGCTGGAAAATTCGGAAATTTTTCATTAGAAATGTTCGGAGCAGTAAGATTTTTTTATATACTTGGCGTTGCGCCGCTACCGCTTTGCTTGATCGAATAGAAAGAATATTTTATTTTTCACGCATCAAAAGAATTTAATTTTTGGCCTATAAAGAGAGTGATAAAACATAATCATAAACACTTTTTCTTAGTTTATTTTCCACACTTTCAAGGTAATTTAAATTTTACTTTAAAAATATTTTAAAAATAAATTAAAAATACCTTCTTTCGACCACACTCGATCCACGATGCTAAACAATTCGAGAGATATCAGAGACAGAGAAATAATTGATCAATCGCGTTGACTAATTGATTGAATTGTTCAAATGTAATTATTGTTAATTTTATCTCCGCTCATGGAGTGACTTCTAATATTATGGACACAATAAGACTTGTTTTATCACCTTTTATATGTATCTGATTATTGTGCTTTCTTTTTTATGTATGCTGCACTATATTGAGTATAAGAATAGTATCATAATTATTATTACTCACGAAAAAAAAACTAAAATTTATATTTCATTCTTACATAGACGGTGAAAACGTCAGTGGGATACCTATCTGTATTAATGACACTGATGGACAAAGTATAATGCTGAAATAATATTAAGTTAAATGCGCGTACTTAATTACTATTTATTTTCTACATACTGTGTTAACAGGTTTATATAAATTACCTGTTATATAATTTTTGGTGGAAATATATGTTTTTGAGCAATAAAATGAATTATTTATTTATCACTCCTTAGCGTATCTTAACTCTGTTTAATTGAGAAAATAATGCTAAATTAAAAAAGAAAAGCAATATTTATAATATTCGATTCAGATTTAACAAAAAGTATTATCCTATCTTAAAATTGTCGTGTTACCTGCGTTGAAGCCTCTTTTCCCCAATGTTTAAAAATTCATATCTTCTAGAAAAATAAAGATAGCGACTTCTTTCTGGACTCATCTTAAAGATGAATTTTGCTATTTAAAAAAAATGCTATTTTTTTATCGTAATTTTTTTTTTTTAAATGGCCGATTTAATATGGCCGTTCAAAACGTCATTTT
>NW_012026909.1:427166-428377 GCF_000956235.1 Wasmannia auropunctata | reverse complement strand
CTCTCTCTCTCTCTCTCTCTCTCTCTCTCTCTCTCTCTCTCTCTCTCTCTCTCTCTCTCTCTCTCTCTCTCTCTTCCGTAAAGAAAATCCGTGATCCCATATAACCCGACATCGGCAGTGACGTCGAATTTTCCCGGCGATTTGCGTCGTTTTTCTTCTATATGACGTACGACGTCACGCGAAACCTCGATATCGCCTGAACGGCGCGGCGCGGTTGCATGTGCATGCATGCAGGAACGCGTGCACACGTGTCGACCGACCGACGGGGAGGACAAAGATACTCGCCATCTGCGCTACGACAGCTGCAATGTTGCGACGGATGTACGTGGGAGGGGGGGGAGGACGGAGGGAGGCAAGGAAGATGGGTGCGCGCGTGTGATGTCGGGGTGATGCCGTATATATATATACGCGTGTGCGCGTATGAGAAAAGGGTGCCCCCGCCGCTCCCCCGTCTGCGCCGTTAATCCACTTTCATTATATTTTCGCAATTGGCGCACTTCGGGAGTACGTACTCTTTATTTAACTTTCAACCGTAGCGTCGCACGCCAGCCGTTGCAACTTGGCCTGTTTTTTTTTTATACCTTTTTTCCTCGCAACTTTTGTCGCGATCAGTATCGCGCGGCCATCTGCGAGTACATGCGCACCCGCTTGCTTCTCCCCCCCCCCTCTTCCCTTTCCCCTACGGCTAACAGAATCAACATCCAGCTTAGCGGAATTTATTTTCACGAATGACGGTTTATTTCTAAATAATGTCAACTTTTCGGAGTGGAAGTTAAACGAGTTAAATCGTAAAATTGGAAAAGGGTTCGATATGAAAAACCCGTGCATTCTCGGAAGTTCCCTCGACCCCATTGTTTTTCACGTTTACTGTGCGAAATGTGCAGGTACGATAGCGAAATAATTTCTTTAATTAGAGCCTACGAAGACGAACGCTTTGTCGGATGATTGTATAATTGGGCTTACAAAATCCCTCCCTCCTCCCCCCCGCCGTTGATTCTCGGAGAATGCGATTCCCAGAGAACCGGCTGAGAAAAGGTCGGTGGAAACTAAAATATCTACTGTAACACTTGCCGGTCTCGCGCGCGTGCGCGCGCGCGCGGTCGAGGAACGCGCCGCGAGACAAAGACCTAAGCGCGCTGCGCTCGGAACCGAACAGAACGGACCTGTTTCACGACCGGGAGACCTTCGTGCACTCTCTCTCTCTCTCTCTC
>NW_012026909.1:387642-425989 GCF_000956235.1 Wasmannia auropunctata | reverse complement strand
ATATCGGTTGCGACACTTTTTTTTCATAGATTTCTCAGTATATATTTAATATATATATAATATATATTTTATATAAGTAACTAAAATATTTTGCAAATGCAAACTACGATGGTGTACTGTCTTTAGTCTAGAGACAGTACATTATTCGTGGTTCGCATTTGCAAAATATTAGTGCGTTTCGAAACCTATTATAAAAAAGTGTCGCAACCGATATGTCCACGACTGTACATATAAAAACGTGCCAAATATATAGAAGATAAGAAACGATAAAATTTCGTATACATTATTTGATATTTAATTTCTCTTTTATCCATTATTTAAAGATAATTCCAATTAATTCCATTATTTGAGAATATACTCGGTCTAGTAACACGGCGATACAATTTTTGCGTGTAAATAAATTAGGTAGCACTGAATATCCCATTTCTTCAGATTATCTGCGCCCGCGTTCTAAAACCTAAACGTTGTTTTTTTTTTTTACAACCGCGCGTGTCTTTTTCTCCGCCAGCCACTCTCGTATACGGCCGCCCGTGCGATCATAAATATTCAACCCGGGCAATCCTGAACAAACTTTTACCTCTCCTCCCGCGGTCGTGCCTCTCCGCACGCATATAAATCGATATTGGCATCTATCGGTATACCCCCAACCCTGTCCCCTCCCCCTCGTGCCCGCTCACTTTTCAACAGCCGGAAATGGGTTATCAATTCGGCTCGCGCGGCCACTCTTTCTTTCTTCTCCTCCCCGTTTTCGGCACCGTCCCCATATTCTCCCTCTCTTTTTTTTTCCTCGCCACCCCGGCATATTCCGCGCTATCTCGACTCGTTAGTCTCTTCGACGGCGCGAGTAATTAGCGTATACACACGTTATTAGCGTGCATAAAGGAAATTAATTAATTTCGCGCAGATTTCTCCCCGACAGAATTTTAATTGGGCGAAGCTCGCCGCCTCGCGCCTTATTCCGGCTCGCCCGATATAGCACGGTCAATAACCATTAATATAACAATCTGGCCTATATCCAAATTTGATAACGATGTAACCGGTACCCCGGAGAGGATTGCAATTGCGACGTAACTAGTTTATCGCGATAACAGATCGTCGTGCGAGCGCGTTATTGTTGTCGGATGAAAAATGTTAATTAACGTTTTCGAGTGCAGTGCGACGCGGGGGCATTTGAAATTCGCGCAGGCATTTCAAATCGTCCTTATCGGGTCTTTCGCGCTCCAATTGCCTCGAACAAGGTTCGAAATTCAAATCGGGATCGCCGATGAGAAAAAAAAAGGGAGAAGGATAGAAAAAGAGCTTCCACGAGGCACTCGGGTTCAAAAGAAACCGTTCTAGCGGGCGCACACGACGCCCTGGTATATATACTCGTACGTGCGTTTGTGACGACGCTACAACCTAGCTTTTTCACCTAACGCCAAGTTTTTCCCTAACAAGTCTATGCGGTTTTTTTTCCCAACAGATTATTGCTTCTTTATATGCGTTGTATTTACCGTAATATCCACGTACGTAGGTAGCGATACAAGCTATAATTTCTACAGACAGATATTGTCTCTTCTCTCTCTGGCCGTTTTACAATTTATAACGCTGTACACTCTTTTTTTTTTTCGAGGAAACTACGAGTTATAAAATGCATATAGTTTTACAGCCCTATGAATTATAACTTTGCAAACACGTTCTTCACAATCCGACCGATCCGACTTCGAGCGACGACCGGTACGTCCCCCGTCGAACGGCCGCCGCCGCTCTCGTATCTCTTCCACGACTTCCCCCTTTGAGAACGTAACGAGGCGTCCGCCGCCCGTCGCTTAGGTTTGTTTTTAGCATTATCGAGCGCGCGAGTAGCTCTCGAGAGCCGTCGCTCTAAAGAAATTTCATTCCGTACGTAATCTCGGTCACGAACGACCTACATCCGCGCGCGTCAAAGTTGCGGCAACATCCAGATAAGGAAGCGGCGCGGCGCGGCGACGAAGTTCGCGGCGCCGCGCCGCAGCCGCGTCGCGCGAGACAAGGGGGTTCCCCGAACGCGACTGACGAGTTTATCTCCACGCTGGACGCGAGAGAGGTTGAATTTCTTGAAAATCAAGTACCCGACGAAATGTCGCGAGAATGCCATCGTCGTCGTCGTCATAGTCATCGCTCGTCGACGGATTTCCAAGTCGGGGAGACGACTCGCCCTCGAATAGAATTCCTTATTGAAGTTTAAGATGTTTGCCCCGATTTCAAGGAAATTTGGATTTGGTACGATTTGGGGCAAGTGCCTTGCGCAACGATGAAGGGTTATATCTTGGCTGCTGTGACGATGATGACGATCGGAATTGTAAAGTAAAATTCTTCAATAAATCTTCTTCGGGTTCCTCCACAAGAAAAAACTCATTTTAATTTGCTAAAGCTAGCATTATAAAGCATTACTATAGCAAGCATTATAAATTTTAATTTCATGTTTTTCATTTACAGTGCCGTATATTTTGAAATCAGTAAATCTCAACTTATATATATTTATTCAAATACAAAATATAAAACTTTTGCTTTTTACATTTTTATTTTAACATAAGAATTAAATATCGAATTTCGAAAAGTTTTGACATTCCTTGTATCTATACTTATACGTAACTTAATGATTAAAGTTATTAATTATTAAATTAGATTAAATGATTAGAAAGAGAAGCCTCGCAGTTTCGCTCGGTTTACGTTTGGTTGTTGACTGAAGAAGTCGAAAGTTCCAACGTAATTCAAGCACGAAGAGTTTTGCAAGTAATAAAAAATATAATTATAGCATAGCATGAATATCATCGAATATGCGTTTGCAGTCTCACTATTGGCCTTGATCTAATTTGTTATGTCTCGCTCGCGGCTGAAGATATCGTAAATACGATTGCTCTCGATGCGAATGGAGAAACAATTTCAGTTTTGCAAATCAATAATTTCATACGCAATAATCCGATCTTCGGCGAAAAAATAAATCCGTCGAAGCTCGAACGAACAAAAAAGATAGAAAGGAAAAACTCGACATTTCTTCCAGACAGAATCCTAGCCTATGTTTCATTCATCATTTTTGTAGCGATTCGCGAATCGACCAAAGCAAGCGTGAAGATTTCACATGTTTCGACAAACACAGAAATGGAGAGAGAGAGAGAGAGAGAGAGAAAGAGAGAGAGAAATTCGCGTTATCGCGTTGAAGTCGATAAAATTCCGAGTGCTGAAAATAAAGTGAAATTGGAACGGACTTTGACGGGGGGATTCGTCGGGATTTAGTGTCCCAGTTTTCTAGAATTCATGTAAATTTCACTCCTGACGGCGGGCTTTTGCCCCCCAAAATCTTCAACAATCACCTCGTGACGACATAAAGGATTTTCAAAAGCGCGTAAGAGAAACTTATAATAATGACGTGTTAAATAAAATTATAATAAACATTAAATTATTACTGTAAACATGCTTTACTAATCTGGCAATATTATACCATATAAACATTAAAGCATAAATATATTCAATAAATAATCAAGTGTATATGAATAATAAAATTTTATATTATCATTTTAAACACTATTGCTTTCAAATCCAGTTTAGTTGAACCTCCAAAATGTATAAATATAAAAATATACACAACACTGTATAAAATATAAGCTGCAAAGTGATATATATTATTTTCTTTAATTTACGGATTTTCAAATCAATATTCACAAATATATATACATGTATATATGTATATATTATACTTGCACTTTCTGAAACTTTCAACAAATAATAACCTCAAGCAATGAATTGATTGAATGCCCCCGTTAGTTGCACATTGAACATGGTTACGCTATTACCAATTCCCGATGTGTAAAACACAACCGGTGTCTAACTGTTATTGACGTCAATCAGGGAGTCGATAATATTGCCGAATGACACCGCGCGCGCCGTGTCGTTATAGTTATATATTTAGTTATTAAGCGTAACGTGTGTAACGCATACACAGGCAAACGCGCGCATGCAGGTCCACGTGAAGCAATGCAATTACCGGCGCGTTTCGCTAATTACATTAGCGTTGCATTCACGTAAGCTGCTTGGCGAAACGTTTAACGATCTCTCTCTCTCTCTCTCTCTTTATTTGTTTCAGATAAGTGTCATGTTTCTGTCGCTGCCCTCATTCGCCTGGATGACTTATTCGCCCGAAAGCTCAGATAATATTCAGCGTGCGCGTATGCCATATTTTTCACGCGGTGTATCGACTACTTATGTAAATTGTGATATAAAGCACATCTCTCACAATTAATTGCAAAAGTTGAGAAGCTTGGTTATGATTATGGAATTATTCAGCACGGTCTATTTAATTTACTTTCACATAATTGTAAGTGGCACTTTACCAAGTGTTATCACGCGACTAATTGATCTCTATAATGCAATATATGGATCTCATCCCAAGAGATGCGCATCCTTATCTCTTAGGACAAAATTTAAATTATTAATTTACCTCTTAATCTATGAATCTATATGAATCGTAATTTTTTTTCTAAAAAGCGAAAAGAAGCTGCTGCTAGAAATATGGAAATGTCGCTTGCAATTTAAAAAATAGAGCAATGTTTTCTTGCAGTAGTTCTTTATAGAAAAAAAATATTCTAGAAAAAGATGATTTAATCTAACTATCGCTGAGACTGCCATTACCTGTAATTTTATGTCGACCGATGTGATATTGGTGACATTAAGAAGTCATTAGTCATATCAATCATCATTAGTCATTCGTCAATTCGTATAAATTTTAACAGTTCTACCTCCCGTCCGATGCGAAAATCTATGTATAATGAACGATACGCGTATGCAATGCAAACGGAATTTCACGTTTCGCTAGTCGGATTTAATATTTTTTAAATGATTTTATGCAGATCAACGATAACTGTAATTGGCGACATCAATGCTTTCACTCAGCACGAATTCCCCACATTCCTAATCACAAAAATATTTTATAATTTCATGTCACGGCTATCTACGGTCGACGGAATATCCGACATTTTTCCAGTAAAAATATCCGGAATCTACCGCGTATTGCTCTCTCTCTCTCTCTCTCTCTCTCACATCTATCTATCTATCTATCTATCTATCTATCTATCTATCTCTCTCTCCGGAGTGAACGATAACTACGAACGATTTCCGCGATATACTGATTAGTTTTCTATTGTTTGCTGAATCAATAGAAATGCGATCGTTGCTGATTCTTAGCTGTTGCAAGTGTTAGGATAACTACGTTATCTCGGCGCGTTTTGCGCAGTTTGGTGCTTCGCAAAAGTTGTGTGTATAAAGTTTGCGTGTATACTCCACGGTTAATTGTATTATCGCCCAATGTAAAAAGACGTCATATTTTAATTACTCTCTAAATTTTCTGGAGTGAATCTCAAAAGATTGAGAATACTGCCGCTCGGCCACTTGAGTGTTGCAGTATTTTCACTCTTTTGGAGTAAGATTCACTCCAAAAGAGTGAAAAGTCATTCCAGAAAATTTAGAGAGTACGATAATAACTTAAGTTGCGATAAGTATAATTTACAAATACATTAGTAAATTAGTTAACATAATTAATATGTTAAAATGATAAGATTACACAAAGCTTCACTTTAGAATGATCAATGCAGTAAAAGTCGTAATCTAACAAATAATAATAATAATAATAATATACATATATAATAATTTATCTTTTTAATTAATATAATGTGATTATTTCAAATTCAAGCATCAAAATTATATCAAGGAAATAACTAATTCTTCAAAAAGGCAATTTATAATAAGAAAATAAAGAAATTCTCATCTGCTTTCTTGCATAAAGTTCGCTATGTAACATTATCTTAAAACAGAAACTGTTTTGTAACACTGTTATACAGTTACGAAGTAACAGACAAATTGATTTATTAAGCAATTTAATTTCATTTTGAAATGCACGACACGAAAATAATTTCGCGCGCTGTCCCTTCTTTTCGCAACTTATAAATCTGTTACACTTCCGTCATCACGATGAAATCATCGCGCAGGTATGCGACACGCAGAAATGCGCGTATCACTTTACCGTATCTTACAGAACACGAGTTAATTATCAGTGTGCCGGCTTTTCCGAGATAACGGGGCGCGATCTTTTTCCTCCGGGCAATAAATTTTTAATTGTAAATCGCAAATGCATCTCACCCGATAGTATCCGAGCTCGGGTGTATCAGGCTTTCTCCGCTCTTTCGTGCGATGATTCATCGAGCCCGAGTTCCCTTATCGGGGCAATCGCGATACCGGATTATACATGCAGGGCGTACGTCTCCCGAAATCGTAACCGCGGGAGGCTTCGACTTGACGGATAAGATAAGGACAAGGCTAAGGGAATATGGCAATAGTTTCAATAGCTCTCGGAGTTAAGCAGCCTTTTCCACAATAAGGCCTTATTATTCTCAACGAAACATCTTTATAAAAAAATAACCTTCCTCTTGTGTGCAATCAAATTATTAAACATTCTAGACTTGGGAAAAAAGTAACTCGAGATAGCTGATCAACTGTATAGTTTACTTTATTTCTTCTACTGTACTTTCTTTTTCGTGTAAGATAAACGCGAGATTAGTGGCGGGAAAAAAAGGTTCGAGATGTCGAGGGCGAGGGTGCGATCGAACCGACCACGGGTTCTTTCAGGCGCGCATGTCGTCTCTAAACTATACGGGATGTCCTTGTTGCCATGGCGACCCTAGCGCAAGGCGGGACACGTAGGATCCAGCCAGTGAGGCGGAGACAGAGAGGGATACGGTAGAGAGAGGGTGCGTGAGCGTGTCTGGACCACCCTAATCCTCATCATCGTCATTTGTTATGGCTCGGGAAGGACGGGGGGGGATTCGCCAAATGTTCCAATTCTTCTCACCCTCTTCATCGTATCTCTTAAGTATATCCGTGCACGTATCTAGATACTAATGTAACGCGACACAATTTTTCATATATAGAAATAATGTAATATAACAAATACATTATTATGTATCTGCAAACCCTTGAAAATAGAAGTGAAATTCTCGGAGCCTTTTTATTTTTTCAAAAATCTTTTGGTAAAGTGATAAAACTCTTCAGGTTGAAAGCTCTCTGCTTTTTTGAAGGTCAAGGTGTTACGACAGAACGCGCGTTATAATACGCTCTGCGTCGCTGGTAAGAATAATAGGGGAAGTCGCGCCGCGGGGATAAAAGCGGCTAGTCTAGGAGCTTTCCCACCCCCGTCCATCCTCCTTCTCTATCTTTTCCAGAGTCCTGTCGGACTCTGCCCTTGGCGATCCCGACAGAGAGGCTCGTCGATCTTCACCTCGTATAATAATTAGTCGACCCACTTTGCGACGCGCGGAATCTCGTCGTCGTCGTTATCGTTGTCATCGTCGTCTGCCGGTCGACGACGCCTTCTCTTTCGTCCTCCCCCCGTTGCCCTTTCATCATTTCCTCCTCTTTTCGATTCATCGAGTGGAACGCGTTCGCTCACTCGTCTCTGCCTGTCTGCCTGCCCGCCCGCCTGCCTGCCACTCGACACGCTCGATAGCCGGGTTAATGGAATCATACTCGAGCTTCGCTCTTTTCTCTCTCTCTCTCTCTCTCTCTCCCTGTCTTTCTCCGTCTCTCGTTCTCCGGCCCTCCCTTCCTCTCGCGCTCTCGCTCGCCGCCCGGAAGAGGCGGAGACAAAGAGAGGCGCACCAGATTGCATAGGATGCAGACCTTTAAACTGTGGAATCTCCGAATCTTGGTCTTTTATCATTTCACTTCGTAAAACCTTCTTTCAACGAATGAAAATTAACATTTCTTAATAATCGAACCTAATTAAGCGTGGGTAGTATAACAGGCTTCAATATTTAGGAAGCCCAATTAGATAGATAGTATATTTTCAATTAATAGATAATATAGATAATACGCGTTGATTTAAAAATAGATTAATTTTTGAGCACGATTTTGTTCCGACCAGACATATAACTGTCACTAAATAGGAATATATTTATACTCTGGAAATAAATTATATAAAACCTGTTTTCTCTTCGTCCTTTCGCATTTTTACTGCTTACTGCCTTATTGATCATTCCATTAATCTCCGAATAAAATTTATGGCTTTCTAAACTAATATGTTAATTATTTTTAGTAAATGTGATTTATTAT
This sequence comes from Wasmannia auropunctata, assembly GCF_000956235.1. Taxonomy (NCBI): domain Eukaryota; kingdom Metazoa; phylum Arthropoda; class Insecta; order Hymenoptera; family Formicidae; genus Wasmannia; species Wasmannia auropunctata. The sequence continues at coordinate 417,871 of NW_012026909.1, read as the reverse complement.
ACGTGATATCTCTCTCTCTCTCTCTCTCTCTCTCTTTCTCTCTCTGTCTTATTATTACTCCGATTAATTTATTCACTAATAAAAATTTTCATTTTCGACTTCTCTCCTCTCTTTCTCACGATGCGTCCGGTGCAACGTCACCCCGGGGACGCTCCCTTCCTCCGTCATCTTCTCCCTTTTGCGCGTCCCCCTCCGATACATTATGTAGCGCACGCACCGCACGCATCTGTGCACGTGCGCTACGACTCGGCGCAGGATATGCTAATTGCGCGCTGTGCAGCCCGGATAATGCAACGCCCGTGGATGGACATGCGTGCGTGCGTGCGCGCGCGTATACGCGTGTTGTGTGCGCTTGTGTGCGCACCCGTTACGTCACGTACTTGCCTCGGTCGCGATGGCAATGTGTGCTCCGAGCTGCAGATGTAATTCGCGACTCATACAGTTTCGTTTAGAACAAATGAAGCCGAAGAGTCTTACTAACGATTTCTGCGACGATCCGATATAGGTGCGGTACAACGGCAACGTCAGATAATTTAGTGGCTCAACCGAGTGAGTACTTATCAATCACAGAAATCGAATTTTATTGTACAATACGAGAAATTCAACGCGTCCTCGATTTTTCCCAACAATTCATTTCGCAATCGTTCTCGAGAAATGCAGAAAAGTAATTATTGATTCGCTCGTTTCGCATTTCCTGTCTCTCTCCCTCCCTCCCTCTCTCTCTCTCTCTTTCTCTCATTCTTTTTCGTTCGTTTTTGTATTTTATTTCTTTCGTCCGTTTTCCTACGAAGCGCGAACGAGCGGCCGTTTCATTGTGAACGCGGCAATAAGTGCAGAAAACCGCGGCGAGCGACAAGCGCGGATCCGTCGACGTCGACGGCGAGGAAAAATGGTAGTCGGCCGCGCAAGCAGCGAGTCGCATAACTGCATTAATCTCTCCTCCTCGCCGGCTCCTCGGGGCTTCTCGGATTTGCGTTTACGTCATCGTCGACGCTCCGGTTACGTCGGCAACGTGACAGTCTGACCTTAAAGGCGGTCTCGCATCCCCCGAAGAGAACCCGGCGCGCTTTATCACGCGGCTGCATATGGTACTTGCTACGCGAACGAAATGATGCGACCACCGGTGATGCTGCAGCTGCTGCGCGATACCGCGCCGGTTTACGAGAAATTCATACATCACCATAAAACGCGTATCTTTTCAGGAATCCCGGAGTTATTCTCAATAAAATAAAATAAAAAAAGAGAAAGAAGAAATAGTTCTGGCGATATCGTCGAGTGGAATAATAATAATAACGCGAAGATCGTTTCCGTTACATTTAAAATAGCTTTCCGATCCTGGCGTTTGAAAAAATGGAAAAGTTAACTCGAAATAACAGGACCGTTCTAATAGGTTATCGAAGCAGCAACAGCAGCAATAATAATCGCCAGAACAATCAGGACATCGCGTTGCCGCGGTGTTATTTAAGCAACGAACGTACGTGGTGGACGACGAATGTATACGTTCCACCGCGCGGACACAAATCGCGATATAAATCACCAAATATCGCCTAAATCCTCATCTGGAATCCTCGCGTAAATCCGCGCGTGTTACACGCCACGATAATAACTCGGGGAGAAAGGCACGGGAGGGGGGGGAGGGGATTACATTTCCGGTTCTCTCCGTACGCAACGACGCGTATACGCGGCGCAGAAACGCGCGCGGGGGGCATAACAGGGAAAACGGCCCGACTCGCGAAATTACCCACTCGTTCGGTCGGCCGATCACGAACGCGAAATCGCCGAGGTCACGAAAAGGGCCCCGGGGAAGCGGGGAGGGGGAGGGAGAGGAAGGTGGCCTCGCCCACCCGAGCCGAGGACCTCAGTGTTGGATTACCGCTACGATCCGCGGCCGCCAAACGCGATCCTATCGGCTCGCGGATGATTTATTAATCCTCCAGAAGTGCGCACGCCCCCTCTCACCGCGGGATCCCGGGGCACGGATTCTTCTCCATGGTGTTTCTAGCGGAACCCAGACTTTTCACGCATCGTTACTTCCGCCTCGATATCCACGGCGTGACCGAAACGGCGCGGCGGTACGACGCCGACGCGGCACGGCTCTTGAAAAATACCCCACTAAGTGGAGTACAATGCACGCGCGTCAAAGGAACGCGTGTAGAGATGTAAATAGAAAAAAAATCAAATTGCTTTTTTTCATAAAATACGTTCTTTTTTTTAAGAAAGAAAACATAAGCTAAGTTTTTTCTCAAAAAATTTTTTTTTCAGCTATATCTTTAATATCTATATTTTGCTTAATATAAAGTTAATTTTTCATGATTTTTTATTTTATAGATAGTAGATTTAAATTATCATCATTTTAACCTTTACGCAGAACGAGAAAGCCAATATATTGATTCTGAAACATATTTTGAAGTAAGGACTTCAATGAATAATTATAATAAATTCTACTTAAGAAAAAGCTGTTTAGAAAAATAATTAAAAAGATTCTGCTTTTGTCAAAGTTAAATATAGATCACATTAAAATTTATAATTATATAATTATATAATTACTATTTACAATTAATTAGTCGTGCTATTGAAATTAGGAAAAAAACCAAATTTGTATATTTTTTCAGTAAAATAAAACACGTTTTTTTCTAATGTTTTTTCTATTAGAAAAAAAACGTTTTTTTTTACATCTCTAGATGCGTGTAAAATTAAACGACCGTCTGACAACCAATGAGGAGTGAGGTATTCCACAATTGTCAATTACATTTAATTTTCGTGGTGTTTTTTCTTTTTTTTTTGGTAAATTTTCTTCCACTGTGCACTCGATATCACGATAAGTAGATATTGTTAAATGAATATCTTATTAATCTCTGTAACGGTACAGTACGGCAGGCCGCGCGTGTTGAGCCCCTATCCAATCGAGAGCCCACAGAGATCGACGGTTCTCTCGTAATAATGAAGGAATTAAAATCACAGAGATCCCGCGGGAGATCTCACGTATACCAGAGATAAGCGGATTCGGTGCCGGATAAAATGATCGGGCTGCGGTACCCGCAAATCAGGCGGAATCAATCGAGATTTCGGCAGCGCGAGATTTCCGGCAGACCGCGTTTGTCGAACCTTCAAGCTACCTCACACGTACAGAGTTATAGGATACACGCAAATAAGAGCCCGTTATTTAAATGTATTTCATAACAGGTGAGCATGCATATATACATATATGTATGTACAATATAAAGAGAAAGAGAGAGAGAGAGAGAGAGAGAGAGAGAGAGAGAGAGACAGACTGCATTCACGATACAAAATGTTTTAATTATTAAACGGTTAACGTACATCCACAACATGACATTTAATGCGATGACATGACTGCGATGCATACGCTTTATTGTTCAATAATTGTATTTCATATACTCGTATATTTTTTATGCATGTGTATTTACTTAATAAATATTACGTTTAATAAATAAATATAATACAAACGTAATATAATAAATATAATATAATTGGAACAAGTTGCTATGTACTTTTCAACTTAAATGTATATATTGATTATATATATATATATATATATATATATAGTATATATATATGATATACATACACGATGCGTAATATATATTTATAAAATAAATATAACCTGTCCCATCCAATCAAATTTCAAGTTGTGCAAATGCACAATATGCAGTAATATGAACAACAATAACTATCGTGAAAACGGATATTTATGGGCGATTAAATTATTGTATCACAATTGCCGTGCCTATGATAATTATAATATTAACGCTCTTCGTGTTTTAATATACGAATCACGCTGTCCAGGATCTGGCCAGATATCAAAATTTAATTTTGATATCTTTAATTTTTTACGTTACAATTTTATTTCTTACATGCATACATACAAAATCTCGTTCAATTCTCAACGTTGAATATTTAGAGAATCTTTTCTTTAAGAACAATATCTTTTCATTTTCTGCATTCCTCAAGCAACCTACGCCGCAATTTTAATCCAAAATTACACACGCGCGCTGAGACTGTACATAAATAATAAAGACACGTAAATTATAAATGAAATATATACATAAACATAATTTAATGCAACTCGGCGATTAAAATTGCAATTACGCGCGCATAATACGCATCTATTAGTTTAGATACCAACGCGCACATGTTCCGGTTGAAACAATTTTGCAAACGTGCTATTTTAATCATCGCGTTAATCCCTCGCGGATTAATTAAACATGCGAACGATGATACTCGCGCGACGGTGGATGTATGTGTGTGCGCGCGCGCGCATTCGGTATGTTAATCTAATCGATGTTAAGCCGAGGATATAGCGTTACGTGTGCGCCAGACGTATATGAGCCACGGCCGTTGATCGGCCGTTTGATGACGCGCGAGTACAACCGATGTCCAAACTGTTTCGCGACGCGTATTCTATCGATCGCGAGAGAGAGAGAGAGAGAGAGAGAGAGAGGGAGGGGGAGAGCCGTGAGTAGGTACACATGTACGTAAGTGTGTATGTAAACGCACACACGCGCACACATTGGACATGTGAGACGACACACGCATGCACACCACTCGATATATTTTATCCTTGTGCACGTGCGAATCGAATCGAGGACGAGTTCCTAGAGCCGTGACCAAAAATTTTAGAAATCTTTAGAAATTTGATTTCAATCTGAAGAAACAATGAGATTGCAATTTTGTATTAATTCTCTCCCCCTCTGAAACTAGACTGATGGATATCTTTGTTTGAAAAGAAGTAATAATTCAAAAATCGCGGCGCGAAAATATCGTTTTCTCCAATATTTCGTTGGAAATTTCAAAAACTGTTTAATACAAATTTCTCTACAAGGCGCAAAAAAATTCAGAATCTAAGATAATAAAAATTTTTGACCGTTATTTTCGTAATAATTTTTATCGTACCAATTTTGAGGGGAGTCTATTGATCAGTAGTTTCTAATTATTTCGTGATTAATTATTTCTTCAATGGGTCGATTAATGGGCCGATTGCGTTTGCAATTTCGCTTTTTTTTCTCTTTTCCTTTCATTGCAATTGCGATTTCAATTTTTCTTTCGCCATTTGCTCGGAGCCGAGGAAGATTAATCGTTCGCGGAAAATATTCAGGTAACGCTTCAGTCCGCCAATTCGCGACAGACGTAAAACGTAACGCGACGTTCTAACGCGGGAAAAGGCTTAAAAAGAAATAAAGAGAGAATTCTTTCCGACGATCGAGAACGGTCGACATAACGTGCGCGAGTTCCTTTCACGAAACTTCACTCATAAATCATCCGCGTTCCGGCTTGTCGAGTTACCTGACACGTTTGTACAACCTTGTTTATCGTCTGCGTATACCCGAACGTGCAACCACCCCCGCTCGCATCGGCTCGCTAACCTCCGGGTAGCCTTCCGCGCGCGATTTCCTCCCCTCCGCTCCTCCCCTCTATTCCATTGTCCAAATGGAACGGTATTGTCTAAATGGCAGCCTCTTGTCGCCGTAACGGCAAGCTATAGCCGCGGCGAAAACATTAATTGGTAGCTTTACTCTCCAGCCAGCGCCGGTCCCGATTAGTATCAAATAATTAATACGGATATATACTAATTAATGTGATTGAAAGTCATATATCACCGCGCTAATCATTATCATTCACGCGTTGGATCCGCACGCGTTTGACTCCAGATTCCATTTTTTAGAACATTGCATTTTACGTGCAGTTAGTTTAAAATCGCGTCGTGATAATTATAATACGTTTTTATTTAAATTGTGATAAAAAATATATAACACTGCAAATAATACATTTGTTTTAAATCAAAATTCTGATACTATATAGAAAATTGTGAAATATTGTAAAATAATAAAATTAAAAGATCATATATTAATAAAAACGCCAAATTAGACGAGCAGGTTATAGAGAACGCGGTTCTCGAATATCCTTCTATTGCGGATAAAATTTCAAATTACGATAAAAATATAATACTAAAAATAATATATTTGTTTTAAATTAAAATACCAAAATTATGAATATAATACTACATAAAATTGTGAGATATGATAAAATTAAAAGATTATATCTTAATAAAATCATAAACAAAAAAAAAAGAGTTGGAGAAGAGATCTCATTTTCACGAACCTTTTATCTACAGATAAATTTTTAATTAGAAAGAAGGTATGGTGTCGCATACGATGTATCTGTCTTCGCTCTATTTTTCCAGATCGATCGCATTATCACAAAAGTCGTACGACGCGGATAAGGAGGGCTTGCAGACGTGCGCGCGCGCGCGCGCTAATTACCATCGATATACAACGTAAACGAGGCCTTATGTAAGTAACCGGTGTGGTCACTTCTGCGACACCATCACCTCCGATGCATCTCTTTCGCGTGCGCATGCGAGAAACGTCCGCTCGTTCATAAGCGTTTCGTCGAGCCTTCGTTAATCATAAAGCCCGACAATGTATACCTCGCGAGAAACACATCCATCTTTCGCCGTCTAGATTCGCAATCTTTTAATTTGACGTCAAAATCCATTTAATGTACGGGAAAACTCATATCAATTATATGCTTATCGCTCATTAAAATTCTTTCCTTTTCTACAACAGAAAGATTCGATTTTTGGCTATCAATTCAAGGATTGACTTAACACGACCGAGTCTATCGTTTCCATTTACTTGTCAGAGCTACGTAAGTTTTCTTCTCGGCGTTTTTTTTTTGCACTTCTCGTGTACGTTCCTGTGCAGCGTTTTTTTTTCCCATTTAGGGAAAGTTCCCCCCCTCCCCCTTCCCTCTCCGATCGTTTCACGCGCTCCTGCCTACGACAATGGCAAGCGTTTTGAATGCGTCGCGTCGTTCAGAAGGGGACATCTTTTCTCGTATTTCAGCCACTCGTCACACACACTGGAGCCACTCTGGAGCGGCCTGTAGAGCGTCGTGCCGTGCACACGATGACGCCGCGCCGCGCCGGGAGGGTCGGTTTCGAAATAGCGGCCAATCGGAGCTCGGCGCGCGCCCGCTTTGGCTCATTCAGCCCATGGTCCAGGTCATCGTTTGCCCGGAGCTTTTATGGTCGCCCCCTCGCACGACGCGAACGAAGGGGGGAACCTTCCCGTAGTATAACACTTATCTCGCGGATTAAATAAGCGGATATATATCGCCGAACGACGACGACGACGCGGTATCGGTGGCGTCGCGCCTCGAGCGCGACAGACGCGACACACAGATGCGAGATTCGACGCGAGAAACCGTCTCGATTAATTTTTGTCGTGAAAAGTTAATTAGGGGGTCGCGATCAAACGGCAGCGTTTCGTAATCGTCGCGACAGATGGACGATTGAACTTGACTCGGGAGAATCGATCAAGGTTAAAACGTTATTTCAGAAGATAAACCAAGAACTCGATCTCTTTTTTTTTCTTCCTATAGAACCTACTTTACAAACAATCGCTGGTAAAATTTCAGTGGTTTATTAAGACCTTTGTCCGAGTGCCACCTTCCGCTCGCGGATCTTCGCGTCCGCAGCGGTCGTAACGCAATAATAAAAACGGAAAAACGTTTTTCGCGAAAAGCCACAAAAACTTTTTACACCGCCGCCTCTCGAAGGAGAATTGCAACAAAAACGGTTTTATCAGTAATCCGTAGCGGTGCACGGTTTCATGGACATTCGTATATCGGCGTTTACGAGGGAGATTGCAAAAGCCCTCCTTTAACGACCCACGCTCTAACGCTCTCGCGAGTCGTTGAATATGTAAAACCGCGAAAATCTCTCTTTCTCTTTCTCGTCGCGGCTAAATTCTGTCTTCCCCATAAAGGACATCGCCGACGTTATTTCCCCACGTGAGCGGCTTTCGCGACGATCGATCAAAAGCAAAAAAAAAAAACGAACTTACTTATTACGACATATATTTTGACTAATTCGAAAATCGGAGAATGTGACTTTTAACAGCGTATATACATTGGAAACGAAAGATCGCACGTGCGTTTTTCACGGCGACTCGATCGTCGATTTTGCATAACATTTTGCATAACCTTCGTTTATCATGCGACGGGGAAACAAATTGCACGATCGGACAGAGAGATAGGCATAATCTCAAGGCGATTCCGTCGATCGTGCGTGCGATTGCGAAAGGAGTTCCCGCGCGAGAATTGGTTAACGAGCGACAGATATTCGCGACAAGTCGAAATCTTTGCAACCCAACAGAAAATCCTTTGAATATTTTATGACTAACCGTTGAGTATTTCCCGCGAAAAGTTAATGGCTACGCTGCGATTGATTCAGCTATAGTTACTTGTAATAATATAGGAGTGTAAATACAGCAAACACTAGACGCACACGCACGACAAATATCAGTCATACAAGTCATAAAAATATTAATCATAATCACGTAGAGATATTAGCTCATCGACTTATATAAATTATTAGTCATCAGTCAAATCACATAGTTATTATGTTGATAATTTATCAATCTGTAACATATTCTAATACAAATCGCGGAATTTATATTGGAATTAATATGTGAATGAATTCCTAGTACGTCTAAGATTTTGGGGTGAACGTCCTCTCGTTCGGAGAGACGAGGTTTTTCCGATCGTGACGAACTGGCCTCGAAGTCCTCCGAGCACCAGCTGGCGATCGTCAGGTTTCAGCAGATGTTCCTATCCTTGCGGCCCACATGCTGGGCCCACCCTCGCGCTTCTCGGATTCCGAGAAGGGAGTCGGCTTGCTACCTGTGTGTGCTACCTGTGACCCGGTAATACTCTCCGCCCCCGTTTTTCCTTTTTATCACGATGAAACCCGAGGAATGCGAGCGCTAAGCTCGCGGGAGAGAGCACCCCGATGCAAAATAGAATTATCATTTATTTTCTATTATTTATTTTTTTTTATCCTTGAACCTCGCTCTCCGTCCACGGACTCTTTCTCTTCGCGAGAGAATCGCGATTTTTTTGTGGACGGAATATAATTTCGCATTAATAAATATATGATCGTCGACCGGAGCGTGGCGGCACAATAAAATGCGTGAGCGAGCGTTTTCCTCGTAAAACACTAACGCGAAGTTATACGGCCGCGACCGTTTATCACGGTGGGATATAATCTTTCGCCGCTTTTCCGGAAGCCGCTGAAATATAAAAGCCGCGTAAATAACGCTTCAAGTAGTCCGGATATTCTAATGTACGAAAGAACCAGTAGTAATTAACATTTCCGATCGTTATAGCAATCCTTCGGACATTCTCCCTCTTTCTCTTCCATCCAATCTCTGCTTTGTAAAAAAAAAACATATATATTTTATCCTAAAGGATTTAATTTCAACTTAATTTTTTATTAAAACTGATTATTAACGGAAACCTAAAATTAATTAATTCCTTCGTATATTATTTAAACGTAATTTAATTTTGGGAGCGAGATTTTTACAGCTATCAAGCACGACTTTTTTTCCGATGATTCAAATGAATAAAATTATTTTATTCTTTTTTTTTAATATTTTCCCTCCTATTTAATAAATTTAATTATTTTGTTATCGGTCGGAGTGCATGATGCATTTGAAGGTTGAACAAACACGTCGGGCATTTCATACCGTTAATATCCGCCCGTGTGCAACGTCCGCACTACAAATCCTCTTTGATCCCGACACCAAATCGAAATTTCGTTTCGTGGCCATCTGTATCGAGCGCCAGCGAGAATCGAAAAGCTTCCCTCCCCCCTTCCTCCCGCCCCGCGGTTCCCATCCCGCGCCTTCGTCCTCGAAAGAGAGGGGTCGCTTTCAGAGCGGAGAATATTACCCCCGTGAAAATCACAAGGGGGGAGGCGGCGAGACGGGGGGCACAAAGAGCGAGGAACTCTTTGTGCGCGCGTAAGTGTATTAAGGGTGAGAACGTAATATACCGGGTGCACGCACAAAACAGCCGCGAGCGGCGGTCGTGCGTGAGAGAGAATGGGCGAGAGGGAGGTGGCAGGGTGGTAGGTGGCAGGATCGGGTTGTATTACGGCGACTCTCTCTCTCCCTCTCTCTCTCTCTCGCGGGGATGAAGGGGGAGAGGCGAGTGTTCGATCGCGGAGTTTAGGGTTGCCGGGTTTCCGCGCGCGCCGCGATACAATTTGCCATGAAACGAACAATAAGCCCGATTAACATTGACAATGCGAGGCATGGAGACAGACAAAACAGTCGAGTGACAACAGCGATAAATTTCACCCGCGACTCCAGCCCGAGCTGGGATACGGAGTTCATTATCATTAATTACACGAGCTAGGTAGAACTCATCTCCGAATGCGAAAATTAAATTACGAATCGCGCGCGTAACTTTAAAATTATTCTCGCGATCCTTATAAGTTATACGACGGATATCGAAATTATTATATACGTATACATTGCAATTATAAGTACCATGTACCTGTCGCGGGAAGATCGACTCCCCGCGGAATTGTCGCGGAGGATTCGTGCATCGCGCGGTGAAGTCACTTGCAAATTTCTCGAATCGAGATTGCATTTACCTTCCCTTCATTTTCTTCCTTCCGTTCCCCGGAACTCTGCAGCGTTCCGGCACCGCGGTCGCGCGCGCTGCTGCTCGCTAAAATTTAACTTCTTCGTACAGTCTCTCGTCGAACGCACGTCGGGATGACCATTACTCGTATTTCCGTTCCGATAGCTCGCGTCACGAACGGAGGATAATTCCGAATGAACGGTAATTGAACGTGCGTCTTCATTAAGATCCGGTCAACGTCGGGGTCGGGTACCGAGAGGAGGCCACAGTTTCCTCTCTCTCTTCGGTGACCATAAACAGCCGCGCCCACACACGTACACACATGCCACCCCACCACCCCTCTCACCCCGTGTCGGGGTTGCAGCGCAGCGCGCATCGCCCGCCTTCCGCCGCGGGTGCAATGCATCTCGGGTTGGCGCGGCACGTGAAACAAGCCGGCATTCTGATATCACTCTGATTTATATACGCATTACCATCCGGACCGGACTGTGCGCCGCGCGTCGTTGTTATGCACCGCGTCGCACACCGGGTAGTCGAAAAGTATGGGGCTAATTATCGCGAGCGGCAGTCGTCTTTTTTTAATTTTTTTATTGCGCTATTGCGTATACGTGCGTAAACGCGGATGAGTCGACAAAAAGCCTGCACTGGAAAAAGTAATCTTGCAATTATAGCGAGAATTATTTACATACGAAAAATTAGCTAAAACAAATAAGTGATTAGTATCTAAATTTTCTGGAGTGATTTTTCACTCTTTTGGAGTAAATCTCACTCCAAAAGAATGAAAATCCTGCCACTCAAGTGATCGAGTGGCAGTATTTTCAATCTTTTGAAGTGAAATTCATTCCAGAAAATTTAGAGAACAAGCACTGCGATACCACATATGTTTTGTATTTAATCAATATAGATGACAGAGACAGAAATTATATCTGAACTATTTCAAATTTAGCAAGAAAGTTTCTCTATGACGTTTAATCAGTTCAGACTCCAATCATATTTAGTTATGAGACCTATATTTTCTTGCATACACGGAAAGAACAATTTTGCTGGATTCAGATCTGAAAATAATTTTTGTTCAATAATCAAAATAATTTTGTGCGAATGTCAAAATGATTGCTAGAATATCAAAACATTTTGTAGCAATGCTTATCAGTTTTAACATTGCAACAAATTATTTTGATAATTCAACAAAAAATTATTTTCAAATTTGTATTCAGCAAAATTTTTAGACCTTTCAACAAAATCGTTCTTTCCATGTATATTCTCAGAATATTGCTGCTATAAATTTTACGTATGACAGACAATTTTTTAGCAGATACAAAAAAAAAGCGATATAATTTATAAATGTAATATTTAGAATTCTAGCTGGAACAGCGAAACATTTCCCTGCGTGTGAATTTATCTATAACAATAAGCGCGACGATAGCGGCGATAGGACCGAGTTCCAGATGTTCAGTCGATCGATTGTAAATCGATTCGGCGTTTGAACAAACCAAAAGTTATTGTACTGTGCGTATATATTTATTAAGTGCGTCGCTATTTCGTAATTAATTTAGAAAAGTATCAAGAAGTATTGAAAATTCCCCCTGAGGTGCAGGCTCTTCCATTCAAGGGATATCCAAATTTCCGGGGTCGCCCCGCAGTTTCGCACTGATCCCGCATAATTTTTTTCTGGATCAGCCCGAGGCGTCCCGAAAATCATCCCTGTTCCCTGTCCTCAATCTCCCGCGTCACCCCAACGAAATAATTCCAAGCGACGGTGGCGCAGGTGACGTCGAAGAAATTGATTCCGACTTTAGACGCCTAGGAAAAGAGGGGAAGGTTGGAAAAGCTGATGGCTCCTATCTCTCTCTCTTGCCTCTCTCCTCGCGTTCCCTCCCGCGCCCATCGCCACCCTCTTAATATACGTTCTAAGTCCAGAAATAAACGCGGCGACGCGAACGGCGTCGCATACATGCAAATGGGACGAATGTCACTCGAGAGATCCACTTTATTAATCTCCATTTATAAATAGAAAGAATTATATAATAATTCTACAATAACATTATATAATAATATTATTATCTTTAAACAATGATTATAATTTAAACTAGGCCGCATATGTGAATACACAACTAAATTCGAAAGCGCCTTCAACCAATTATTATTTTTAATTATACATATAATAATTAAAGATAATAATAAAAATAATAATAGACATAGCATTTTGTAAATTGTAATTTACAAGTAAAAATTGCAAATTAAATATTTTTACGCGTTCTTAGGTTTAAGATGATTCATCATACATCGCAGTGTTAACCTATTTTTAATCGATGATTTAAAGATGTCATTAAGATTTTCAACTTCGACATTATGCTTATATAACGGATAAAAAAATATAAAACATGAGTATAAAGTAGCATCGAAGTTGATGTATCGATCTGAATGTCATTATCGTTCTCGCGCTAACGCGAATTATATGTTAAGATGGACGCGGAGTCCAACGAAACGGGGGGGGGGCGAGGGAGGGAAGCGGCATTAAAATAAATTTCTTCTCGGAGTGAACTTTTCATCCGCGACTCCCGCGCTTACGGGTCGAGTAAAAAATGCTGCAGTGTTTCGGAGTTAATGAAGCCGCGGCTTAAGTTCGGGACGATATTAAACGCCAGCCGGTGGTTGTGCGCGAGTAGAATTAATAGCCGCGCGTGTAAACGGCGAATTAGTGCAGCGGCGGGGAGGGGGGAAAAGGTAGCGATAAAGGAAAAAAAGTAGCGCGGGCAAGGCCAGCGCGAATAACTATATAACGACAAAATGAGTAAGCACTTTACACGAATATACAATTAACAATCAACGACTTATTACAGTGTCACAGTATTACGTCTTACAGTTCTGTAATACTTTTATGTAATAACAGTGAAATCGTCGCGCTTCTATTTTACGTAGAACATTTTTTGCAGTATATCTTTTCTTCGTGTACAGAATGTCTTCTCAATTTACATATGCAAACATCCAATTTATTAAAAATTTTCACTTTTCACGCCCAGCGGCCTCCGATTACGACTTTTATTCTCCATATTTTATATAATATTCTATTTTATTTTATGTAAGATATTCCGCAAGACGCGCGGTGTTGAGATTTTTATTTTATACAGAGTTGCGTTTCGTGCCTCCTTCGAAGTTTCTATCTTACACACAAAAAGACCGCGTTCCCTGCTCCGTTTCACTTCCACACTAGTTTTCGATAAGACGGCGACTGTTTACGGGACGGTCGGCATACAGCGAGAGAGAGAAAGAGAGAGGAATGTTCACGAGCGTTCGCTCGTGAAATTGCAACGTTAACTCACGCGTCTTGATTGATAATGCACGCACGCCGCGCCCGGCCAGCCAGTGTCTCAAAGCCTGCAGTTTACCCAATCAGCCGAGAACAGTTGCCTGAATCGCCTCAAAGACATCCTCCGCGGCCGCCCCGCGCGCCGCGCCATAGAGCGTCCTGTATGGCGTCTATACTGTTGATATTAGGTCTGCGGCACACGTCTACCGCAGTATGTGTGTACATACGCGTATATGTATATGTATATACGCGTGTATATATATACATATATATGTATATATATATATACATACATATATAGCGTCGGCGCGGGACCTTTGATTAGCAATTAGGTGCATTATGCACCCGCGATTATCGAGCCGTCGCAGATCGGACTGCGCCCGGAGGGACGGGTGGAGGAAGAAGATGCAGACAGGCCGACAGAGATAGGCAGATAGGTATGTTTCACGGTTTCTGGGCCTGACGTGGTCGGAGCACATCAAGGAGATTAGATATACACAATGGAGCCTTGGTCCGTTTTACGCGCGCTTTCTATACAGACACATAATTGTCTTTCTCTCGCTCCTCTTCCAGGAAAATAATAATACGTCTTATACGCGCGCGCAAACCGATTCTTCACTGTGTGCGCAGCATGCGTGTGTCAATACAATTTTCCATCAACTATTAATCCTATCTAATTGTATACCGGCAGGGATACCGAAAGGAAACGAAGGATTTACAGCGTGGAAGAGATGTGAGTACAAGCTCCCCGCGTAGTTTTGTTTTATGAAAAAAATTGCACGCAATTTTGTCGGTTCGGCACATATGCGATACCTATACATGATACATTGAGCATTATACGAATTTCACCGCGACTGCGATACGGTTGATTTCGCTGGGAAAATCCAACGAAAGAGAGAATGGGCACCGTTTCGCGTTACGTTCCCACAGCGCGCACCATCACCGGCGCGCGCGCGCGCGCGTGTACCGTATATAGCTAATAATTAAATTAGATAGTCAACCAGTTTTGTTTCCAAACGTAAATCAATACTCGGTCACTCGATGGCGTAACTATTTTGTAATTTGGCGACTCTCTTTCCATCCGGTTATAGCAATAATTCGGTTCCGGCGTGCGCTCCACAAGGGGGGAAAGGGGGAGGGAGCGAGGGGGGGAGCGGAGGGGGGTGTCGGCGACCGCAGCAGCGATGGGGCGCCGGGGCGCACCGGTGACGTCACTGGATGGCACGGCTGCTGGGAAGGGGCGGGGCCCCTGGAATCGATGAGCGTCGCGACGCCGGGGGCGGCGTCGTCGACGGCGAGGGTAACGAGCCGCCAACGCCGCCGACGCCGACGCCGACGTCGACCGCGACGTTTCGACCCGGCGAGGAAATGCGGAATCGCGAAACGCGACGCACTCTCGCGGAAACGGCACCGTCAACAAACAGTCCTGCAGCTCATCAAATGATCGCATTGGGGAACGTAAAAGAAGTTTTTGTATAAAAATACGATTTTATGATATATTATTCTACAAATATTAATTCATTAATTAATATTGTTATTATTTACTTTATTACTTAATATTGCACATTCGGATATCACAATTTTACGTATAATTTTACTTAAAGGGATACATTAACAGATTTTTATATAAAAAATTATAACGCGGTTACGTTTGTATTTTACGTTTTAGTGATTCTGAAATACATATATAAATCCAAATGTATAAATTCGCAAATGCAGCTTTCGTTTCACGAGCCCGATCGAGAGTGAAGGACGGCGACACTACACTACTCTCGTTTCTCACGGTTTCGAGATTAGACTAGAGACCGACTGTAAAAGCGAGAGAGAGAGAGAGAGAGAGGGGCGGAGAGAAGAAAGAGAGAGCCCCCGCAGAGTCGAAGCGACGGCCTTCTTTTCCATTCGTCCAGGCTCGATGTGAATGCGAAAATGCTCTACTTCGTGAAATATTCAATGGTTATTTTTCAAAAAACTAGAAGAAAACAAGAAAGTCACACGGCGCGAGAAAAGACGTATAATTCATATAATCATAGAAGATTCGACATTATTATTCCTTATTGTTTTCGTTTCTTGAAATCTTAAAAACGAAAAAAAATTAATGAGAGACAGGGATAAATATAAATTTTAATTTTAAATCCAGCTAAAATTAAAGTTCAAATTAAAACCAATAAGAGGCGCAAAAGAGGAAAATATGATAAAAATAAACATATTTTTAGAAAGATAAAATTTTATTGCTTTAATTTATTTCCTGGTGGAGTATATTTCACAAAGTAGAAAGTGATTACGGCAATATATTATGAGAAATAGTTTTGCAAGTTATATGTAGACAAGCCGGAGAAAGATACTTTGACCGTGAATAATGAATTGGAAGTTTCGGGGTGTTCCCGCAGTCACAGGAGAGGACAAAGAGAAAGATCAAGGAGCTAAGAGTCGTCGTGAAGGAATAAAGAGCGGCAAAGAAGGCCAGTGGCCGTCACGGTATTGCTTCCGACGCGGCTCGCTTTTCCCTCCTTGTGCACACAGCATATATACGGTGGCATCTGTGAAATCGATTCCAAATCGCTCCATCATGATACGATCTGACGTCGCAAATGAGAATCTCAATTTTTTTTTCGAGCTTCAAATTAAACTCTCAATTAAATTCCAAGACGCGAGTAATGACAGTAATCAGATTAATGCACAATTCGAATTTGACTCAATATCCAAATAACTCCCTCTTAAAGGACCACTTTTCGAAAGGTGTGTTATCAATTTAATTATAAAATTTCTTAAAGCGATTTTTTTCTCGAAATTTGCAAAATATACAAAACAACGCGTCGGAAGTTCTCTCCCTTAAAATTATTCCCTTTTCAGTTTCATGCGCTCCTTCCGTTCATGCGGTTCATCCGTTTCTTAAAATTATTGGATTACGATTATTATTATTATTAATCAATTATCATTTCGAAATCACGAAAAAGTGATAATCGATTGAGAATCGCGTTCGCAACTGATTCACAGCGCTTCGAATTACAGGCGCACCCTGTACGGCCTGTCGAGGCGCACACACACAATGTGTGCGAAACGGCGCTGTGGCCTCTCTGCTCTGTTGTGCTCCCACCGTCCGCAAATAACCTGCACAATCGTGCTCGCAGCAACGAGAGAGAGAGAGAGAGAGAGAGAGAGAGAGAGAGAGAGAGAGAGGCTGCAAGAGAACTACGCTCTCGCTCTTTATTAGAGTTCGCTCGGCCAAGCTGCCGCTGCAACTTTACCCTTTCACCCCCATTTTCGGATATTTAGCGTACCGTGTCCAAGAACGCGCCAGCTGCAACGTCTCTCCGGGATATAACGTATATATATCCTCGCAAAAAAGGAGAGTTGAATATTCCAATCTAAATTTCAATGCTAATAACCTCTGGCCACTAACTTTACGATGTAAATTCTAATATTACTGTCTTAAAGAGCGCCCATCATGTATTCTTCATGGGCGCTCTCAACGCGCCAGTAAGTTGCACCGCGAAAATTCCACGTGACGTACACCCGCGGACGTGCCTCGCGTAAACCTGCAGATGCAGGTGGATCTTGGCGAGCTCTCCTGCACCTGCATCGCGCGCCGGCGATCCTGACGCTGCACCTGCAAGACGACGCGGCGCGGCGCAACGCGAGGCGAGGTGAGGCGAGGCGAGTCGAGTCGCTCCCGCTCCCGCGGACCTGACACCATTTCGCTCTGTCCCTTTTACGGCGAGAGATTATGGAACACGCGAGCGCGAGCATTCTCGCATGAGACGCGCTCTGCTCGGCCGCCGGTCGTCAAGGTCACCCTGCCGACGAGGCAGGTAGATCGCCCCAGGCCCGCCCAGGCACACGATGAGAGCCAGCGAATGCGCGCGCGACGTCGAATGTGACGAGCGACGACGTGTTAAGAGGCGAGAGACATCCAACCCGGGCGGGAGGGAAGACGAAGTGAGGCGGTACGCGAATATTTTACAGAGCCGCCACGGAACGCGCTCGATTATGCGAATAACGGCGATTTATTATCGTGATGTCTACCTTGTCGCCGCGACTTCTTGGCGCGAGATCTCGGCGCGTGTACAAGGCGAGAAATTCACGCGAGCGAGCTGGTAGGGATTTTATTGTAAAAATTGATATTAAACATTGTCGAGAATAATATAAATGACTCTAAAAATCTAAACTAGAAGAAATCTAAATATAGCATATTATACGAATGAGATTTTCGAGTCCTTGGCGTGAAATGACATTTCTCGAAAGTCCAGCGTTCAGAAATAAAGATTCAAAAAACGAGAGCGCGAGAATCTACATCATATACTATATATTATAAAATCTCCTAATTAAAAACTTGTCCTAAATTGTCCAAGATAGATTTGCAACTTCGCAAGAGAGATCTCGCCCTGATTCTACAGAAAGATAAACATATATTCGAGTGAAACATTTCGTATCTCCGGGATATAAATTCGGGGATTACTGACCCGGATCCATCGAGGTATCCTGTTGCTGCGGCGTTTTTCACCAGAAGATTTCAAATATTTTGTTTAGAATCATCATTGCCTTTTCCCCTTTCGTTCGTATAAGGTAATCAGAAACGTCAACAAGGCCTCGCCAACGATATAAACGAAGCACCGAAAATGATGAGAAAATCGATAGTATACGTTACCGAATTTGTGGACAAGTACCGCAATTGGCCGATATACCGACGCGCGCGCGTACGCGCATTGTTTTGCGGATCGTGAGTTTTTTTTTTCCATTAATCGCGAGCGCAATCTATATCGCGGCAGAAACTACCGTTTTACGGCGACAATACATTTCGACGAGCACTCTCACTTTTTGAATCGCGCGGGAGAGGGGGGGGGGCGAAAGGCGAGGAAAACAAACAAAGGGAAAAAGAGCGGGAAATCAAAGGGCCCCCTTTCCCCTCTCCGCGCGCGGCGCTGCAGGTTGCAAAATAGATTTACGAAGCCTCGCGCTTCACGAGACCTCTCGTAGATGATGGCAAATGTAAATACAAAATGCGATTTTTCCCCCGCGGGGAAAAATAATATTTTCCTTTAAACTGCGCGCCGATTAAATGTTCGAACTTGAAACGCAATTATTAGCTGAGGCTGGAATAGAAATATCATATTGATCTTCCTAATCAATCGATGCTTATAAGCATCTTAAAATATCGAAAAGAACTTATTTCGCAATAAGCATCGATTGATTAGGAAGATCAATATGATATTTCTATTCCAGCCTCAGTTAATAATTGCGTTTCAAGTCCGAACATTTAATCGGCGCGCAGTTTAACGGCTGTACATGGATTTCAGAAAAATTCATATAGAATTTATTAGGCATCTAAGATCCAGTCGTGACCGTTAAAAGGCTCTCGAAGTTAGTTGTGTTATTCACTTAGGCGGTCTTATTCAAAAAAGTTATTTAATATTTTCCTATTGTACAAATTGTATAAAATATTTAATAAACTGATGTAATTATAAATTATATAAAATTATATTAAACAACGAAAATAATCATAATAACGGAAGTAATGACCGTAGAGGAGAAAACTGGAGATATGAAGTGTGTAATAACATGAAATAGGTATGATAGGTATGAATATGTACACGAAATTGAAGTTTTCAGGCTTCAAAAATAACGAGATGAGAGAGTACTTATATAATTGTATATCGTTGTTTTTTGCTTCACACGCCGCTAATATCTTCCAATACCGCTAATTATCGTCGTTACCGATATCGGCTTTTCTATCATTCGACGTTTCATCTTCTACGAACGGTATTAATGTCCGCGCGAAATCGTATCGACGGCACTCCAAACGAAACGCGCCTCTGCGTAGAAAAATATTTGTATTTTCTCGCTGCTTTTTCTATTTTATTTTCTTTCTTTTTTGACATTTTAATAGCACGCGTGACACCCCGAGTGTGTGTTCGGGGCGATTAAGTGAATTACACACCGATCGTCTCCGGACGGCCTCGCGAACGCTCTCGCGCCGATCCCCGGGATTACCGAATCGCGTGCGCGACGTCCGTATCAGACCGCGCTTTCCGGAGAGCGGTGAGAGCGAGCGTAAAATTGAATTTTTTCGCCTGCCAACGAGACGGCGGGCTAACTCAATGCGTTTTCCCGGATTGATCCGTCGCTCATAACGGCAACCGCGAAAGCGACGGCGCCGCGCGCGTCCGAATTCCGATATTAAATCTTTCTAATCAAACGATCATCGCGTTCGAGACGCGCTTTTTTTTCGTTCCACGCTTTTACGCGATATATTCCGCCGTCAAACGCTGATCTACCTCTTGGTAATATGTTTTTTTTTTTCGCACGACTCTCGCCGCGGACGATTTCACGATAACAATCTATTAAATTTTTTTAAACTATCGAGTTCTCTCGCTGAGATTTTCGATATTGATTCTCCTATAATTGGACTTTCAATCTTTATGAAAATCCTGATGTCAAAGAATCCTCATATTTATTCTCACATTAAACCACGCAAAATATTTTTATAGTAAATTATAAAGGCTATATAATATGTGAGAGAAATAATTTAACTATAGTTTTATTATTTTACCTCTTTACAAATATATACAGAAAATTGTGTATATTCGCTCGAATTACTTATATTTAATTTTCTTCATATGTTTAATTTGATTCTTTTTACATTTAACAAAGTTATTATATAATATATACTTTGAATACAATTATTTGTTTCATTTTGAATATTATCGAAACAAAGAAATACATGCATATGTATAATATATTGCGATTAAAGCATACCGACATCTGGAAGAGGCGAAGCAATTAAAGGGAGCGCGTTTCGCGATCGATCGCGGGGTTTTCGCCGGCGCTACTTTTTTCTGGCACGAGAGAGAGAGAGAGAGAGAGAGAGCATCGATCCAGAACGTCCAGAGAGTGGTCCAGGACGAGTGGGGGATCCCTCGACGAGGACGTGCTCGCCGGCCCGCGTCGACGGAACGCGAGTCAGCTGCGGCATCACCTGCTTTGGCGGCAGCTGGCTCGGGTTCCGTCAACGCGGGTCTGGTATAAGGCCCACCTGCGGTCCCCGCTCCGGTCGGCCAGTTAAAATTAACCTCCGATACGCGCCGACCGGGAGTTGATGTTTACTCCTCGTCGCCGTTTTATCGCTCACGCTTCGATACGCCGGCCGTTCGTATATATATAATTAAAGTACATCGTGTGTAAATCGTATATATTTAGAATTAAGTAAAATATATTTGTGTGCTCCAATTTATTCTAAATATGTAAATAAAATCTATGTCATGTATGTAATGTATATGATGTAGATGGTACAAACCGAGGAGTCAACCACTACCAAAAAAATGTACAGTGATTGCCAATTATGGCGATACAGCACACTTTATTGCTACACGGAGAGTAATTTTTTTTTTAATTTACCATGCAAATCATGTTAATTGTAGGACAATATATAGTATTTAGGCAAATTTTACTGTGCACTATAAAAAATTTTGTTGTAAAATACTTATTGTAGTGCACAATAAAATTTGCTTAAATACTATATTGTCCCACAATTAACATGATATACAGGGTAAATAAATAAAAAAATTCTCTCCGTGTAATATTGCTTTCGTATTATCAGTAATATTGCCATCTATTACCCAGCATGTACTGCCACCTGTATTGCACAATATTGCCAAGTATTGCTAACGCATTGCTCGAAGTATTGCTATGTATTGATAGCGTATTGCTCGTATTGTATTGCCGCAATACTAGCAATATATTCCTAAAAAAATGTACACTGATTCCAATAGTGGAATCACCCCTCGATACAAACAGAAAGAGATGAAAATATGTAATGGACAATTATCTCTCGCGTATCGTGTACGATTCTCGTTTCGCAAATGATGTCGAATGATTGTACACAAAAAATTTGTACAAAACTTCGTACGTTTTACACATAGATTTTTTCCATATTTGTTTAGATTCGCCACTTTAGATCCTAAAATCGCGAGCACGAAAGTGTTGTAACTGTGTCGCGCGATGTTTGCCAGGTGATTTCACGTCCGGTAGGGCCGAGGTAGGAAGAAACATTTTCACGCGCATAAACGAGATGCCGAATGCACGCGTTTTACCGTCCGTTACACGTCACGTCAGCGGACCTTTAAACGCGAATAGCGCATGTTCCCGCTATCGAGATTCAATCGGCGCGACGACGCCGCCCGCCACGCCGCCGCGTCGCCCGCCAGTCGCGGCGAACTCGATCGCGGAAAAATACGTAATAACGCGCGAGGGGCTTTCGGTATATACCCGCGGTTTCCGCCCGACGCTTTTTCTGCTTTTTCGCGCACGCGAAAAAAAGCACTCGTCGCTGTCACGCGTTACGATATGAAGGTTCGATTGACTAGCTATGAATAGAGAGACACCCGCGAGTGATATCTCTCGATATATAGTATACACACAGGTGCAGACACGCACTTGTATTCCTTTATAATGTATATATTAATTATTTGCGTCTCTCGACTTCTGCTATACGGATTGCTGGCTTCGAAAAGATTTCATCTCGAGTGTCACGGACGAATATTTTCTTGATTTCATATCAAAGGGAAAAAGAAGTGTGTATTTATTTCTTTTATAGATATCAATTCTTGATGGGTCATCAAAAGGTGACCCAAAAAATGGCCCGTTTTGATGACCCATCGATTTTGAGACTGAACTGTGTGCCAAATAACACCTTATATAATGAGACATTATTAATTATAGAGAAGTTGAGGTGACAACTGTTATCAGAGCTGGAGGAGGGAGGGGATGAAATCAAAGTTTATTGTGTGTGTATGTGTGTGGAATTATCACAGATCTGCGAGGTCCGGTATTTTGAGAAAATTCATCTAGCCAATGAAGGTTGTCGCAGTTTTATGTAAATGACGCTCGTTTTGGAAAAAAATCGAGTTTTCGCGTAAAGAGACGTAATAAGTGATCCCCTCCAGCTGTGATAACGATTGTCACTTCAACCTGAAACTTCTCCGTGATTAATATCTCATTAGAAGGTTTTGACACACAGTCCAATCTCAAAATCGAGAGCTCCCAAAAAAAAACGGGCGAAAATATCTTTTTTTCGGTTACTCTTTGAATCAATCATCGTCAAATTTGAGTAATGCTAACAATTCATTTCTTGAATGGTGAATTAATTATTAACGGCTCTTCGCCATTATATTTAAAGCGATATAACAGTTAGATGCTAATTCCTTGATCTCTCCTACGTACGTGATCGCCACGTTCTCCGATTGGTTTTGAATTATTCCGCGATTAATACGGATCCTCGCGGTTTTGTTCGGGACGGGATTTCAACGCGAAGGTGGGATTCCCATCGAGCGCAGAATCAATTCTGGAACGCGCGAGGAAAAAAAGATCGCTCTTCCGTCCAGCTCCCTTTTTCGCTCCCGGCGGCTCCAACATTGACTCTAATTTACAGAAACGCGATCGCGCACTACGGCACGCGATGAAGATGGTTTCGTGTTTCTTGCACCTGTGAACACCAGCAGTGAGTACTGCAGCCGCCATCGCGTATGTATACGCTCCAGGAATGCGTCGGGTTAACTATACACGGTGTGCCGGACTTGTACGCGACTGTGGATATGTATTCTCTAAAAGTGAATCAGTGAAATCATCACTGATTGCCAATGTATATCATTTTTCAATGTAATCTTTATATACAATTGTGATAAACAGTGACTATTTCAATGTCGTTCCAGCGATAATATACTGATTGTGAGTCAAACAGTGAATTTCAGTGATATTCACTGTTTGACTTGTCAGTATATATTATCGCTGAGCCGACATTGAAATAGTCACTTATCACTTATCACAGTTACAAGAATTCCATTGAAAAACGATGTACACTGACAATCAATGATGATTCCACTGATTCACTTTTAGAGAGTAGAGCTTGCGATAAAGTGCGATAGGTGTATATGTAAGCAGAATTATTCTCAAAAACATGGAATAGAAAAAAAAGTTAATTACATAACAATTATATAGTAATTATTCACTGTTAAATCTAGAGTGTCAAATTCAACCTTATTTAAATCGCTCCTGCTCCTACTTAGGCCCATTTTCATAATATATGGTTAACGAAAAAGTTTACACTGTTAAATCTATAGTGTCAAACTGAATCTTATTTAAGTCGCTACTGCTCTTACTTAATAAATAGTTCTTTTTTACTAAAATAATGGAGTTAAATAATTTAAAACAGTTCAAATTTAACTCAAATTTGGGTTAAATTCCATTGTTTTATTTAAAAATAACTATATTGTTTTAGTTCAAAATAACTATTTAATAAGTAGGAGCAGTTGCGACTTAAATAAGGTTTAGTTTGACAATATAAATTTAACAGTATAAGTTAACTAAAACTTGAACGTTAATTAAAACACGCTTCCATAAGCTTATAATCAAATAAACTAAAGGTTATATACGTGTATATCAGTTGAATTATAATATCAAGTTAACTGGTTGGTTAAGTCCTAATCAAACATCGTTAAACAATAAACTTCTTGATAATTTTTAATCTTTAGGTAACCATACATTGTGAAAATGGCCTTAATAAATAGTTACTTTTAACTAAAACAATATATAGTATTTTTAAATAAAACAATGGAATTTAACCTACATTTGGGTTAAATTTGAACTGTTTTAAATTATTTAACTCCATTGTTTTATAGTAAAAAATAACTATTTATTAAGTAGGAGCAGTAACGACTTAAATAAGGTTCAGTTTGACTATAAATTTAACAGTGTTGCTGCAATCTTTCTCCGTCCGATTAAAATTTCTAATTCGATTCTGATCAAGAATCAGATTTGAAATCAAAGGGAATGACAATCTTTCTTGCGAAAGCACTTTTCAATCGTGAACAATCAAATTGAAAAAATACGTCTTATGGATCTAAACTAGCAATCAATAAATCAAATTTCTCGAATACAAAATAGATTTCTCGATCTTTTTATTCGAGTCTTAATCGCGCCAGTGATAGTGAATTCAATGAGGAATAGGTATAGAATTAATCTCTCGAAAAGAATTATCATTTTAAATTCATCGATTTCAGATGTCTGTGGAAACTCTCAAAAGTATCATAAATTCTGTGAACTACGTAGACGCTGGGTTTTATTGAGTCGTAGTTCCCCTCGACAAAATGTTTCTCTCCCGCGAAATCTGTACCGCGGCGCAGATTCTTGCCGCCGCGGAACGCGCCGGCGGCGATCCGCCGGGTGAACGTTCGAGACACCTTATGTATTCCAACGTCCAGATGTTGGCGCGTAAGGGGGGGAAAAAAAAGAGGTAGCCGCACGTCGGACTCGTTACGCGTTCCAGCGCAAATGGATATTAATTGCCGAGGCCATTGGAGAACTTGTCGGATTAACCCTTACATGAATATGCACGATGTCCTAAAGGACAAGGAAGCGGTCCTGTCGTATAAGTTTCGCCGCGGTATATCGTCCAAGTTGGAATTAATACGCGCGTCGTCTCGCGTGCACGTCTCGCGCACTCTGTGTCCCCAATTAAGTCGCGCGCGCGCGCGCGATGCTCGGAGAATCGATAATTCTCCGATATACATCGCAGCGCGGGATCGAGCAAATTATATTTGTAAACGTTATATATACACAGCCACTTATTTTATAAGCGCTGAAATGTCTCCCACTTTTTTTTGTGCATCTTTTCCTCTTTCCTAAAGTGACTTTTTATATCCTCTCAAAAATATGATGTAAATTAAGAGAATAAAAGAAAAATCGTGTTTTACGAAGGATCGTAACAAACTGAAACGCAATTCGAAGATTCAATTACGACGAGATACGGGGGATCGATATTTTCATTAACTGTGTCAAATAAACCATCAAGTGTCGGATATATGCATTGCGCGGCGGTGAGCGAGAGGCCGAGCTTGTGCAATTTACTGCGATAGCGCGCTGCTGTTCGGCGAGTCAATGCTAGGACCTTGTCCTTCACGTGCGCGCGTATATTATTACAGCATGCACGTGCGCATCGGAAGACTGTATCAGTGGAACGGAGATGGCGAGGAGAGAAAAAAAGATGCAATAATTAAGCTGCATTATCGCGCGTCTTCCAGCATTTGAGAGTGCCTACCAGTTTTAAATCATCCCGCCTTCCGTTACGTTATTTAGGTATCTCTATGTAAATCTTACTCCTTTATATTTCGTGACGTTATAGTAGTAAAGTCGTAAAAGTGAGAAAATAATTATATATACATATATGTATATGATTTTAATTTCGATTGATTAATTAAAATCATACGAGATATAAATTAGCAATAACTGACTAGCGATACTTCGGGAAAAAATATCTGGAAATTCGATTCGTTAATTATTCTTCTTCAAAAGAAATCTGCGTAAATAACAGTAATATATAAGCAATTAATAAAAAAATCGATAAGAGACTTAACGGAATCATAACTGACGCAGTTAATGGAAATATCGAACCTATATATATTCCTCGTAATCGAATCTTCCAATTGTATTTCAGTCCGTTATAATTCTCAACCCTTGTGAAACACGAGCTTCATATATATATATATATATATATATGCATCATATTTTGAAGACATAAAAGTGGTGAATGTCGAAAGTTTATCACATTTACATTCGATGCTTGGTAAGAGCGTCGTAAATAAAGTGCCGACTCGCGGAATCGCTAAAAGTGCGTCTTCAGCGCATCAGCTTGCTCGCTCACTCTTTTCTTCTTTCTTTCTTTCTTTCCCTCCCATATATTTTTGTTAGTCAGCTCGGTGGAATAAGATCGGGGATACTCTAAGCCTCGTCCATACGTGTTCCAGGCGATTCACTCGGTTTGCAGATAGACGAAGTTATTTGATATTAAGGAGGGATAAATCCCTAATTAAGACCGTCGACAAAGTCCGACGTGCGCTCTCGTCTATCGATCCGGAAGCTCGATTTTGAATATTGCGCGAATATCGAATGATCGGTGCGGATCGACTGCGCCGAGATCAGTGAGATATAATGTGTATATCTCACTGGCCGAGATGAGTTTCTTAGCTTCTCCAATTACAGCTGTACAGCGGAAGCTGCATAGTCGAAAGTAACATTGCTATTATTCAAGCAAATTTCATTTCTCATTCCAAGAAATAATTACAGTTAATGTTAATAATTTGAATAAAAATCGCGGTCACATTTTTTTAATTGAATTATTAACGAATCATAAATTTTCCCGATAAAAAAAATCGTTAATAATTCTTAAATAATAAGCAATTAAGAACGACAAGCTATTTGCAAGTTGCTTTTTAGACTTTTAAACTTTAAGAGTTAAAATAAGCAACAATTTTATATTTTTAAATACATCGTTTTATACTTTTAAAACAAATTTTAACAGAATTGCAAAAAATTACAGCGCTTTCGGGAAAATTTGGAATTTAGAATTATATTTCGTATTTTTTTAATTTTTTTTTTTCGTTTAATAATAAATTGGTAATACAATAGGTTCTTAAATCACAGACACGCTGCGTGCCAAATCAGGTTCATCTTGGTTGAAAAAAAAAAACTCTCAAGAGGAAATTCAAGAGAGAAAAGAGTGTCTCTTTTGTTTTATAAAGTACAAAATATTCTCCTAGTCTGCAAAATCTGAGATATTTATTACCTAGCTTTTACAGAAAAAACATTTTACTCCTGATGGATATCCTTAGGCGAACACAAAGCTCGATTCTGAAATTATCAAAGGATGCGCGCATTGTCTAACGTCGATGTTATAGAAACACTTCCTACACAAGAACGAAGTAAACGCAGTGTCAATGTAGAAACACTTCCTATATACAGAACAATGCAGTCAATGCAGCCCGCTGTCAATTTAGAGACATTTCCTACATTACGATGTCCTACCAGGTATAAGGCACTTTAAAACGAACACCTCGTAACATCCTCGGAGGAAAGATCGAGTGGAGGGGGCGCGAGGTGCTGCTTAAAGATAGATAAATCAAGTAAACGACTTCACGCGAACGATACATCGTTTCCCCGCAGAAGTCAGATGTTAGAACTTCATCGGTTTCGCTGTGACAAAAATAGTAAATCTGAGGCGTCGCGCGTCGCGACGTTGGAAAAGCTATAGACAGAGGACTATCGGGGCACTTTCGCGAAACGCATCGTGGAAAGCGCGGGAAAAGTCATGATATTTTCCGCCGGGGACAAGCGAGGGGAGGGAGGAGAGAGGGTGGCGGGGGAGAGGGAGCGGAAAAAACGCCGCCGTAAATATACGCCGGGCGTATACGATAAATATAGACAGTGTCGTTACACAAATATTGTTATAGCGTGGATTCTCTTTTTTTTTTTCATCGTCCGATTTTCTCATGCCGCGGCGAAAGAGAGCTGCGAATTTAATTCATTCGTTATAAAGTGCCAATATTGGAATATCCGACGTTATCGACGTTGCTCCTTTTGTCCCGCGCGCGTATTTTACATTTTTTAACACACACCTTTAGCAAATAATCAGCGAAGGAAAAAAAAATAGGACGTTTGACTTTTGACCTTTTTCTTTTTTATTTTTATTTTAGCGAGATCCAATAGGAAAAAAAATTAAACATACGTCATAACTCTCTCCTTCCGCGTTGAAAAGTTGCAGGCCGGGAGCCACGCGCGCGAGAGATATAATGGACCGTAACAGAATATAACATAATAGAATAATTTTCGTGTTATCCAAACGTGAATATGCAAGCGTACGTATATAATAGATAAAAATTTACATACTGCCGCGTATCTATATATTTTACACGTACATTACGCGTTATCAGAAATAAATATGTTCCGCAAAATGTGCATATAATGTATCTATAATACAATTACGCTTATCCGATTACGTACAGCGTTAATCTTAACGAGAAACGTTTTCGAGCGACGTTTTCGAGCTTCGCCGTTTCGACCGCGCTTGGAGCGTGATTTATTGCCATTCTCCCGTGAGAAAGAGAGAAGGAAAGGGGAGGGGGGAAGAGGCGGAGGGATCGTATACGCTTTTCAGACGCCGAGACGAGCTCGAGTCGCGCACTCGACGACGCTGCGACCGTGACTTTTTCACGCGAGTGTTTTCGTTTGTTGCCTGACGACGGGCGGAAGGGGAAGAAAAAAAACGGTAGCCGGGGAGGGGGAGGCTCTTGCTAAGCGTCGAAAAGGGCAAACGAGTTTCCTACGAGGTTCGCTCTCACCTAGCGGGAATACACCTCGCGCGCGGCGCGGGTGATCGCGAGATTGCCGCAACTCGTCGCTCCACTTTCTACCGGGACATCGTTTAAGCGCGCGCGCGCGCGCGCCCGGAGGCTTCGCTAGAGCGATAACGCTATCTAAATACGCTGCGCATTCGTGGTGGCTAACGACAGCGACGAAAATTTTTTCCGCGGGCACCGGAAACGACCGGATAGAGCGATAAAGATGCGAAATGACCGATTTTCCAGGATTTTACCTGCCGGAGTACATTCGAGGGGAAGGGGGGAGAAAGAAGTGGAGGGAGTTGGAGTCAAATGTAAAGATAGGTATACCTTTTCGCGAAAAAGAAAAACACGCGCGACTTCCGCAAAATCTACCAAAGAAACGAACTGTATATATACGATTGTGCGATTGTGGTACGTACATTTGTGTGTGCACGGTTTATATACGTGTGCATTGTTGTATTAATCAGCAAAAATTAATGTCATAAATTAACCGCGAAAAGCTTGCATCATTTATTCGCTGAAAATTTCACTCTCTCCTCCCGTGCACATTCTCCGAGCTCGTCCATTCTGATATATACAACTAATTAATGCAGGCTTTCGACGAATTTACTTGACTCTCATTTGGCAAACATTGTTTACCGTCAATGCTGCCACAGCTTTAGAAGAATATTATCAATTAACTCTTTATAATCAGCTTACATCTAACGTCAGTTGCAGAGCCAGATTTCGTTCTCTTTCCGAAACACCTATTAAAACTGCCACGTAACATGAATGACACTTAATTCCGCGAAAAACCGCGAGGAAGTCGAAAAAGAGTCTTTCACAATTCACATTTTTGTCATAAAATCTCTTTTTTTTTTGCCGTCGAAGGACGGGACTTGCGAAAGTTCGGTGTCACTCGCATTTGAATGACGCAGCAGATGTAAAAAATGTAACGTAAGGAAAATTCATTCATGTACAAACGTGGCAGGCAGGCAATGTGTTAAGACTTGCAAATTTCAGCGGAGCGAGCGACTCTGTTTTGCGCGCAATCAGCTGCTCGCTCCGGAAAAGGATAGGATATAGGAGTAGGCGCGAAGGCGGGTCGAAAGTGGAAGAGAGAGAATAAGTATCGGTATAGAGGAGATTCGCGTGTAGCTTCACTTACCAGACGACGCCGAAGGCCCCGTAACCGATGGGTCGGTCCGGCTGGACGGGATCCTGGGCGGGCGGCGGGGGCGGGGGCGCGGGGGCCGCAGGGTGGTAGTAAGTGGGGGGCGCCGCCTGGGCCGCGGCCGCGGCGGCGGCGGCGGCGGCGAGGACC
>NW_012026909.1:374835-387470 GCF_000956235.1 Wasmannia auropunctata | reverse complement strand
GGCGGCGGCAGCGGCGGCGCCGGCGCCCCCGCCGCCGGCGCCGGTCGCCCCCGCCCCGCCGCCCTGCATCAGCGGTATGGACACGCTCATGGACACCCGCGAGTGCCGGCTGGGCCCAACCACTGCCATCAAAGCACTTGCTGGCCCGTCCGCCCCCACTTCACGGGCCGTGCCCCCGCGGCTCCACGACGAAGCAGCGAGCCACCGTTATCGGTTTGAGCCGCGTGATGCGATCGGCGGGCGAGTCGATCGGGTGGATCGGAGTCTCACGCGACGGGCATAGCGCTCCCTCTCCTCTCGCGATCGCGTTGACGGGATTATCACGCCGTCTATATCCTGTCCTCTCGCCGATGATCTTCGGCTGCGGCTGCCCAGGGTCTCTCGAGTTATACCCTCTCGCGCGGATCCCTGCACTCACGCGGGGGGGATGGTAACGCGGATACTCGCGCCGACGTATCCTCCTGGCTCCTGGACGTCGTCGTCGTCGTCGTCTTCCGCACTGCACCGGGCACACCGTTTTACTACTATTGCCGTGCCTGTTCGATTCCCGATCTCGAGGAGCCCGTCTCCGCGATCTCGATGACACACATATGCATCCGCATATGTATCAATATATATACATATACACACGCCTTCCGTCGCACACGCGATATCGTGGATAGATAGAGTGACAGCGAACGGCACTTAGCGCGCTTGGCGACGCTCAGGTTAGGTTATGTTTGAGCGCACGCATCCATTCACGTACGCACGCACATTTCGCCACGCACGT
Organism: Wasmannia auropunctata; assembly: GCF_000956235.1. Taxonomy (NCBI): domain Eukaryota; kingdom Metazoa; phylum Arthropoda; class Insecta; order Hymenoptera; family Formicidae; genus Wasmannia; species Wasmannia auropunctata. Next base: position 386,701 of record NW_012026909.1, on the reverse strand, counting down.
AACTGACAACCGTGTGCGCACGCACGCACACACACAGACACACACACACACGCGACACGGCGCGTCGCACTGATCTGTACTCGTCGTATTCGTATCGCACGGTCCGCACCGCACTCTCGCTTCTCCGCGCCGCGCCGCGTCCGTCAATCGCTCTCGGCGACGAGCCTCATAGCGACATCGTTGTCATCGTCGGGGTTGCTTTCCGCGGAGTGTCACAGTTCTCCCAGGGAGAAAGGGAGACGACGCGGTGGAGGCGCGGGAGGCGACGCTCGCTCCTGGGAGACACGCGACGACGATGTGGGAACGCGACACGAGGTAGCCGCGGTCGCACGGCTCCGGCACGACTGCCACGACCACCGCGACCACGGTCGGCCGCCGTCAAGTCCACCGCCGTGCTGTGCGCGTGACGACCGCACGCGACGTACGATGTTTCCTCGGTGCGCGTACGTACGCACGTACGCACGCACGCACTCCCGCACGTATGCACGCACGTACGCACGCACGCACGGGCCCTCTCCCCCGCGAGAGCAGCAGCAACAGCAGCAGCAGCAGCCGCCGTCGTCGTCGTCGTCGCCACCGCCGCCGCCGTCGTCACTACCACTTTGCCCACTCTGCGTGGGTTGTTTTTACTATACCGCCTCCTCTCTCTCGGAGCAGAACCTCTCTCTCTCTCTCCTTCGGAGCACACGCGGCGACCAGAAGCGCAGCACCAAGCACCAAACCGGGGAGCCACACACGCGAGCAGGGGGAGAAACAAACGCGTTTTCTCTCCCGACCGAGCCGACGACGACACCACGCGCGACAACACCACGCCGCGGAGACGGGGGTGACAAGAGTAGCGACAGATGGACAAAAGAGAAAGAGAGAGAGAGAGGATGGGGAGAGAGAAAGAGAGAGAAAGAGAGACACACGCGCGCACAGCGGAGCAGACAGGGGGGAAGGGGGGAAAAAAGGAGAGAGTCTCTCGCGTAGCCGCGACGGGAGATCGAGCCGCGCTCCGCCGACGATACACACGTCTGCCCGCAGTCGAAGCTTGCTGGCCACTGCTGGCGGCCGCTGTCGCCACTGATGCCCTGCGCCACCTCGACCCGCAGCGCCGGGCACAAAGGCGGTCACGTGACGCGGCACGGCGCGCTTACCGCGCGTGCGCGCGCGCCGTTTTAACTTTCCCTCTTTCCCTCTCTCTCACTCCATCTATCTCCCCGCGTTTATACGTTTTTAGAAATAAGTAATGGACAAAAAATGACGAAATCTTTTCAGCGATTTTATTAAAGGTGTAAGAAATCAGACTTCCTCCCTGACTTTTCGTAACAAAATTAACGAAATTTCGCGGATAAATTTTTCCCTTTCCACGTATGTACAATGTGCATCATATATCATATATCAATTTAAATTTGCAGTGTGCGATCGTTTAAACCGTATCGCTGAACTGTATAAAGTTTCGTAGTTTTCCTTCTTTTATAATTCGTCTTCACGCGGGAAGACTGAACGAGGTCTACAATAAGAAATCTCCGAACAGTAAATCCTTCGTTAGAACATCAGCCGGTAACTGGTCGCTTTCAAAGTACATACATTACTTCCGAGAATTCTTACCTGAACTTTCGTTCCTATTTTTGGCAACGGGAACGGCACACGGGTTTCATCTTTCCTTATGTCTTTTTCCACGTTCGCAGGAAGGGATCGGTTACGTAATGGAGGAAAGCGAATGCACATGACATTAACGCAACACCTTTTTTTTTTTGCGACGTGTGTGTGTATATATTTACACGATTGTATACGCCAATCCTCACCGTACGAAATTAGCGGATCTCTCCCGTCCTTATACAGAAATCTCCTCTCCTCATACACAGAATATTATAATAATTTAAAACCATCGATTACGAACGAACGGGGCGAGAGCGGGGCGGCCGTTGCATAATCGAAGCGAGCGATTTACAGCACAATTATGCGTCGTCTTCGTTCGCTTTGCAATTGTAGGAGAAACTCGCGCGCGTTACAGCACGTTGCTCTACATTTCCATCTATTTCCCTCTCCGTTCTTTCCTTTTTCTGTCTTGCTTTTTTTTTTCATGACGACGAGAATTCACGGTCTCGTTAATTATTTTAAGGTGGTTTTATCGCTCAACGCCAACTCGATAGTATGACGTTGTCACATAAACGTCACGCAATCGCATATGTACAGTCTATGCGAAATATTTTTATTGAATTATTAGTCATACGGAGGGACTAACTTTTGACTGGGACTTGCTCGACAAAACCAACTTAGATACTTCGTAAATGCACGATTTCGGTTGAACGCGGTGAACAATTGAAGTCTCACAATCGCCCCGAGCTTCCCGTTCGACACGCGCCAATCTTAAAAGTCTATACACACTTACGCTGATAGCCGTCCTTTATCGTTCTTCACGACGAGTACATACCCATATGAACCGCGGAGTATTCGCTGCTCCACTTTAATAAATGTACATATACATACGCGTAATCCCGCGCTCACGCAATATCCCCCTTCTAATGGAGCCAAATACAATAACTGCGGTGACATATTATACAAATGTAATGCTGATGCGTCGATGTAAATACACATATATCACATAAATTAGGAATTAATTAAACTCTGCCGAAACCAATGTGAATATTGACAGACAATCAAGCTGATTGTCGAGTTTACAGTTCTGTTGCTCGATTTTGAAAAAAAAAAATCAATGATATTATATTACGCATATTATTATATGGCTGCGTTCGCTTCGGCGCTTGCAGCGCTCACATCATTTGATTCATGTTGTTTATCAAATGTTAAACAAGGACGAATGATGCTTTATATAAATATGGACTGCTAGTGATCCTCCTCCACCACTTTTATATATTATGTAAAAAACATATGCCCGGTGTCGCCGAGCTGAAGTTGGTTGAGATATCGAACTTCGATTTTAAGGCTCATCCCAGTCAGTAAAAAAAAATGTCAAATATGTCAAAATGTATTAAATGTTATGTTGAAAATTGATAGGGAGCCGGAAAAAATCTCAAATCGACGGAAAGAAATTAAAAACAGACTCAGCACCTATAAATTTCCTTTACACGTCGTAAACACGTTGATTTCACAAAGGAGCCTTTCCCCTCCCCGCAGAAAAATTACTGACTGGAGTGGAGCCTACATCTTCCAGCTTAGCGACACGTATGAAGTTAATCACTATCAGTCCATACTTATATAGTCAAAGATTAAGCGCTGTAAGCACCAAACCGAACGCAGCCTATATCACAAGAGGAGAGCTTTCGCGTTGAATCGAAAATCCACTCGCGCGATCGTCATTAAAGATAAAACTGTACCACAGTGGCGGATGCAGAAAGTTATCCTGGAGGGAAGAGGGGGGCAGTATGACGAAATGTGAATATTTAATTATTATTGTCGTTAATGATATTTTTAATATTTTTTATTATTTAAAAAAAAAGTCTCGAATAATCTTTCTGATAATTTTTTTTCTCAATTCATTTAAGACCGTCGACTTTTTCCAATATACGAAATTTGTTTGGAGAGCTCTGAGGGAGAAGAGGGCTATCGCCCCCTCTGCCCCCCCTCTTCCCCTTCCCCTTGTATCCGCCACTGAGCTGCACAAAATGTCCAGTGTCTCTTGATTTTTAAGCATGCTTAACTTCATTTCTACCAATGTAGATTAACTTTAATTCTCGGTTTAACTTATTTTGTATCTTTTTCCAGTTCTAAAAATTATAAAAAGATAAACAGTGAATTAAACCGAGATTAAAATTAATCCACATTGGTAGAAATAGACATTAATCGAGTTTCGCCAAAGCGATTGCGTGAACGCAGGCTTACAGGACGCTTGCAACGAACGGCCTATAATCACGTAGGAAAATATGCAAAGATTATAACATCTCACGAATCGTTCGCCCTTATCTTTGGTCTGTCGTCGAATTCCCTCATCGTCAATGCCACCCGCATTGCCGCACTACAGAAGAAACGCGCGTTTCCTGAAAGGCAAGAGCAGTAACGATATTACATCATGCACGGGAGACTTCGCCTCTTGCGCGGAATACCGCGAGCGCCTTTCGTGCCCTCTTTCTTTTTTCTTCGTATTTGTCATAAACACACGCGTGTATCCTCCGCACGCGTCTAATTTGCGTTTTGGCGAATTTTTGCGGACGAAACCCTCGTCGAGTTCATCGTCGTAACGATTGAAAAAAATCTCGCGTTATGCACTTTATATTATATAAATTTGAGTTAAAACAAGACAAGATTTTTTTGTTTAAGCATTTTTTTGGGGCTAATCGTTAGAGCTGTGTCTGTCGAGCTAACAATTGCGACAACAAACGTCTATAAAAATGATAAAAAATAAAATTAGATCGTTAATGTATAAATTATAGAGCATTATAAATTTTATTTGTCAAGTTTGTGTGTCCGCTCGCGGTTAAGTTTTTTTTTTCACCAAACCTTTTCTCATTTACTTGTCGCGACGATAAAGTTTTTCTATAGTGATAAATAGACAGAAAATATGTGTATTGTTCCAAAATTAAAAAAATATTCTTTTTGTTTTTCTCTTCCTCGAGAACGTCTTGTCTCTCAGCTTCTGATTGCGGATGCTCGAAGAACCTCTCAATCCCTCGTATTCGCATGAAATATACGACGAGACTTTTTGTCACAGTTTCCTTCGGAACGAACCCTGCAGAGGACTTCTTATTCGCGAGCACCCGTGAGAATTGTACTTTTGGATCGTATTAAATCGATTAGACGGCACCGTCGCGCCGATAGTCCATACAAAAACCTTGAGAAAATAGCTTTTAAAATAGATCGCGGCCTCCTCCCCGGGTTGACATTTCTTTTTCTCTTGATATCGAGGAAAACTTTTAGAAACTCGCAAGTCGTCTTTTTGATTGCTCACGGAGACTTATTTCGCACGCGCGCTGATTCGTTCGACAAGGCATCCCCCCAGCTCCGAGGATGTCCTCTTGTTAATGCGGGAGTGGCGAACCTGTTCCGAAGATGCAAATGTTCAATTGAATCAATAAACCGTATAGACCGCAGCCTTTCTTGGAAATTTTTGTAAGATTGTATTCACGACAGAAATGCAATGATTCTAAAACCTATATGCTTACATGTATATATAAATATCTTTCTTATTTTGAATACTTTTGTACATTCCTAAGATTCATCATAGATAAAATGATAAATGTAATTAAAAAGAAAATTTTTTCGTGCAAATACAAATTCATAAAGGATCTGCTAAATTATACTTAAGCAATAATTCGACGAAGGAATAATTCAGAAAATAATGAATTATTCTGATTATTCATAATTTAATAATTTATAACTTTGTAAGACGTAATTTTTTTCACGACTATGGCTTTTCCTTGCTTATTGATTCAATTTCTGAAATGGTCGGATGTTCACCAGCGGAGTAATCTATAACAAATGTTATCTCTTCAACGTTATCTATGAAAATAAATTTCGAATGTCCGCCACCCCCGAGGTCTTAATGTAAATGTTGATCAACGACTCTATCCACTAGCAAGCGCACAATTATATCTCAGCGGTATTAAGCTCATGAGGTACGGTGTATTTCACATCGGTAGTGTGTGCCTGTATGAATATATCGAAGACCGCAGAAACACGAACTCGTTAAACAGGCTTCACCTAATATACTTAACTCTCGTACGATGAAATTTATTAAATATATATATATGTATATGTATGTATCTAACAATTATCTAACCGTTCATCAGGCTCGTTATTGTATACCCTTGTGTTGTACATTCTCATGTTTCCTCTCGATACCGATCAATCCCCGAACAATACTGAGGTCGCAATGTTTTTCCAAGAAAAAAAAAGCCGCCTCTAAGTGTCGACCTCTAAAATGTTCGCGTTATCTAAAAATCAGCAGGCGTTTAAATAGCGACGCATTTAATCGTCGGGCTGTAGAGATTATACACTGGATGGGGATAAAGGGCGGTTTAGGCATCACTCGACACATCGCTGTAGACAGCGTCGAATCTGAGGTATCGATCGATGTCATTCGACTTTTCGTCCTCTCCGCGAAATCTCACGGCGATGTCCGATCGCCGATCGAATCACATATCTCGTTCCAATTGGCGAAAACTGTCACGCGCGATGTTTCGACAAATTCGCACAAACCTTCGCTCGTCCGTTCCGGCGGCGGGTGAGGGAGGGTAAAGATGCGCGACCGCGGCAACACTTAGGAGAGTTCGAAACCGGTATTGCTGGTGACGGCGTAGCGCAGCTTCTCCCGCAGCGTGCTCTTCTTCTGATAATTCGGCAGCTTGAGCAGATTGAAACACGTTGACGAAGTGGGCAGTCGGTTTTGCGGATCCTTCTTGCGAATCGTGAAGAAACCTCTGATCACGCTGCCTGAATCGCAAAAAAAAAAAATTGATCAAATGAGTTACATTTCACCAAAGAATTCGATGAGAGATATTGAAAGTCTTTCTGTGGTTTCTGGCTTATTGCTGGTTATGAAAAAAAAAGAATTTGTCTTTTTTTTTTCAAAATTACTTTATTATACGTACCAATAGTGTCGCCGGTGTCCTCGTCGTCGCAGACTTCCACGCATCGTATGGAAAAAGGTGGCTCCAGGTGAGCAAAGCCCAGCAACGGTGACTTCGAGCAACTCGTCACGAACTGTCATAAATGTCATTGTTAGTGTAAGATTGATATTAGAGACATCAACAAATCTCGGGAAAACCTTTAGAAAAATTATTCGATTAAAGAATTATTAATTAAGTATTGCGATCGGTACCTTTAGGAACAAGCCTCTTTCTTCTTCCGTAAAATCCTTCTCCAGAATGTCCCACAGCCAGCAGACCACACGATGACTGTCGTGAAATCCGCCGTAGTATTGCGTGTGCTTTCGTAAATCTCGCAGATCCAAAGGTACATTATCACCCGAGATCAATCTCTGTAACTGCAAAGCCACGTTCCACGATTACTTAATCGAATGTATACAAGTGTATAAATAACAATATAATTATGTAATTATATGTATGTATATATATATATATATATATTCATTGTATAATTATATAATTACATTATAATATACATAGAGATATTATTCATAGAACTATGATATTTAATCATATTCCATGATTACTTAATTGAATGTATACAAGTATATAAGCAACAATACACAATTTTATAATTATATAATTATATTAATAATATACATAGAGATATTAATAGAGAAATTAATTTAGCACGAAATAAAATAAAAATCATAACATTATTAATAATATACATAAAAATACTAATTTAACATGAAATGAAATGAAATATCATAGCACTATGATATTTATTTCATGTTAAATTTTCTTTAGAATATAGAGCTTACAATTAGATTCCAGTTTTCAAAAAATCATTGAAATAATTTATTAATTTAACTATTAAGTCACACATTTAATCATATGTAATTGTTCGATTTATCGTATTCAAATTAATGATTCTGCATCGTTTAATTTTGATATCTTAGTCATAGGCTGCATGACAAATAAATGTAAATAAGCGTTCTTGAATCCTCACCTCGGGCGTCGAGAACAACGACAGCCACTCAGGATTAATGATCGAGCGGAACCCTTTGATGAAGGCGGTCGTTTGCTCCTTGATCTGATGATACATTCTGTAGTGCGCCATATGGTGGATGTATTGAATCTTGTTCTGATTGGTCACGGCGGTGGTGCGCCCGCCAGTGATCAGCTCGTGCGTGACCAGCTTGCCGAGCACGTCCTCGTCGAGGGAGAACGTCAACTCCAGCTGACGAATATCGCCCTTGTAGTGCTTCACTAAAGTCAGGCTACGGTAGAGATCGCGGTCCAGCGAAGCAAGCTCATCTAGCCAACTGTATAACGCGCCGCCTGTTTGCCCGGAAAATTGCGAGACGAAGAATGACGCGAAAGGTACGTCCACGACGATGCCCTGGAAAGCGATAAGAGATCGAGAGTTGTTGGGAGAAAATCGACTTTATTTGTGAACAACGGCTATATCTTTTTTCACTACACTAATTCAAATATGGTAAAATCGCAACATAGACAAAGATAAATAATATTTATAAATAATATATGAATAATTAAAATGATCGCACACTTATAATGACTCGAGAGAGATATTTTAATTATTTTCCAAATATTGTTTCATTATTTCATATTCTTTTATTTACAATTTTTAAGCTGACGCATTTATAATTCATCTACTTGAAAACTTAAATGCAGGCTAATGAGAATTACGAGCGGTTCTTGGTGCCCAAATTTTATGTATTAAAACATCAAATTACATTAAAAATATACAATGTTCTAATACATAAAATTTGGGCACCAAGAACCGCTCGTGATTCTCATTAGCCTGGCTTGGATTTAAGTTTTAAATATCGAGAGTCCTATATTATTAATTTCTTAATTTATTTGAATCACGGATAAAAAAAATTTACCTCGTAAACCGCTTTGCCGAGCATCCGTCCGACGAACTCGAATAGTTGCAAGTGATTGTCCTGCATGAAAGATGTGGGAGACGGATACAGCCGGTTTTCGCTGGTGGCTTTAAACAAGTTCAGGGATGGGTCGAATACTCGCTTTATCGTCTCTTCCAAGAACTCCTTGAAAACCCCGTCCTGATCGATGCCAGCTTCAGCTAGACCTTGCTCGTTCACGAAACGTACCCTGATCACACCTTTTAATGCTTGTGACGGCAACATAGCCAATTGTCTGTATCCGTCCTCAACTATCCGCGTTCTAGAACATAAAAAAAAAAAGATTATAATGGTGATTAAAGGAACCGTTTTGGAATTGTAGAAACCATAAAATGAAGTAAAAACAGACCTGTGCACGACGATGAGAGTAGTCGGTGGGCTGTTGCAAGCGCTCTCGGTCAGACCCATCACTGCTTTCTCGTCGGCTATGTGCTTGCGAAATAACACGACTCGCTCGGAATGGGGGATGACGTGAGGCATTTTTGAGAGTAAAAGCGCTGCGCCGCGTCGTCCTTTCTCCAAGTCGGCCAGGAAGCCAGATACTCGTACTTCCTGTTTTGAGAAAAACAACAGCTATGAATTACGATATTAAAAGATATAATAAGATATAATATAGATCGAGTACTAAAAGATACAATACAATCTCTTTACTTCATATTACAGATATAGAGCTTGAGAGATATTTGTAAAATACTAAAGATAAATTAAGATATACTTAACTTGGCTAACCAGTGACCCTCCGGGCAGAATGTTCTGCGGCAGTCGCGCCGATAGATGGCCATTAAAAGAATGTAAAGTGAGATAAATAGAGGATTGCTGGATACCGACTTCACATCTGTAATTTTAAAGCATATATTAGCATCTCGGTGTAGTAATCCTAGAATTCTTACTATTTCTCCTCACTCCATTGATATTATAAGTTAGCGAGAAATCACCGCCAGCGCGGCAAATCGACTTACCGAATAAATTAGTGAGAACCGCTTTGTACAAGAATTGATTTAGAAAGTACGACATCGTGATGAAGTCCGTGAGCTTGAAGGGATCTTGGTGCTCGTACATCTCCATGTCGTCCAAAATGCTGAAAATTGGAAATTCGAAGGATCAACGTGTCCATAATCGATCACGACGGAATTTAACTAAATCTGTTTGAAAGAGAAAATTACGTCACTTACGTAACGTAATGCGTCATACAATCGGCGAACAGTATCAACATTTGGAACTCAGGTGCCGTGCACTTTGTGTTAGCCGCCAAGAGATCTAGAAACGCTTTCAGACCGCAGTGCGGCCCCAGGGTTGTCAGAAACAGCCACATGTGATAGAGAATTTTGCCTTGATAGCACAATCCTGTTTTTGTACGTTCACGCTATTAGTCGATATATCGTTCGCATATATCGTTCGCATATCATCTCGCCCAGGTAGCACGTATTCGTTTCAGAAATGTTTCATAACCGACTCTTGAAAACGTTTCTGAATGGTTAAAATGTCCACTCGAAAAACGTTTAAAGAAACGTTTCTTTTTGGTAAAAAAAAAAAAAACTTAGAGAAATATAATCGAAAAATATAATTTTTTCTCTATCTGTAAAAAAGTTTACGCATTCGTTCTTTTCAAGTAAACTTTTTCACAGATAGAGAAAAAATTATATTTCGATTATATTTCTCTACGTTTCTTTTTTTTTTACCAAAAAGAAACGTTTCTTTAAACGTTTTTCGAATGGGCATTTTAACCACCCAGAAACGTTTTCAAGATGCTACCTGGGTGCACGCTGATCTTTATATTAAACGCACCCGTCAATATCTCGATCTTCATTTGCGTGAGCGTGTGCAGCGCCGTTTGATACAGGGAACAGATCAGAGCTATCTTGGTAGCCTCCGGACTACCCAGTTTCCTGTAGTTCTTGGTGCTGTTGTTCCTATTGGTGCGCGCCTCGAGAAACGCTCGTCGGAAAATATTGGCACCTATGGAAGAGGTACTCTGCTGCTCTACCGGAGGTGGTACCTCCTTCTCGACGAATTCGGTTAGTGGCTGCTCTGAAGAGAAAATGGAGACTAGACAGGGAGCAAAATGATTTCTGCCGATTTGGATATCGCACTTTTGCGTGCGAATTGCAATCCTTCGTAAGGATTTATCGGGATAGGTGAACTCGATGACCCTCACCGATTAAATGCGTGACGATTCTGCCGGTCCAAAGACAGGCGAGCTGCAATTTCACCGAAGGAGTCGCGTCCTGCAACGAGGTGTCGATTGTCTGTGCAAACCAGCCCAATACTGGGTGCCAATGCGTCAAATTACTCCGTTTGGCGACTACGTATTGTTGACATGCCTCCAGCATTCTCGTCACAACGAACTGCCACAGAAAATTCACACAAGATTTTATCGATATGCCTGTAACAGATAAAATCACCAGACACGCTTACCGTAAAGGAAGGAAAGCAGAGCTCTCTTAGTACTTCTTCCCTCTCGATGTTCGCCAGTTGTATCAGATTAGCGAGCAAACAAAGCGCGTAACTGCCCTCCAGCGCGTTAAAGACGATCCTTAAGTTCTGCTCGGAATTTAGCAACTCCAAACTTCTCGCGAACAGGTTATTCGTTATGAATGATGAAATGCACTGTAAATAAACATCAGAAACTTTACATACTTATAATTAAGAAATGGGCCAAACGTTAGATGTAAATTTAATTCTTTATTATCTCTACTTAAAACAAATAAATATGTTTCAGGTACCCCTCAAAGAAATAATTTTCTTGAAGCAAGTAAAATTTTTTTATTTTAAGTAAAAGTGTTTGCACTGAGAAAAAAAATTACTTAAAAAAAAAAATTTTACTTGCTTCAAGAAATTATTTTTTTGAGGAGTACCTGAAACATATTTATTTGTTTTAAGTAATTTTTTTTCACAGTGTATATAATATATATATATTATACATGTTGAAATCTAATGCAGGGAGATCTCCGTTAATGGGAGAGGAATTTTAATGTAAAGTGTATTTTTGGCTATATATAATCAGCCGGAAAATATCTCGTTATTATCTCCTTTGTAGTAAAATATGAGGCGAATGCGACGATACAATGTACAACGCGGAAGAATGCATTAATGCGAGAGGAATTTTCCTCTAACGTGTATTTCGGACGGCGAGTAATTAGTTACTCCCCCGTTATTACCCTCCTTTAATTTATCTCGAATTCCTTTTATAAGAACCCGGAGGGCCGCCGCCGCGCAGTAAAACGCAGGAATTTGTTCAAACAAACGCGCCATACCGCGACTCAGAATGTCGCGATAAAAAAAACGAGTTGCAGATCCGAAGATTATATTCGCTTTATAATATTCGCCCCACGGCGACAGAAGCAATTTTGCTCCGCGTTAGAGAGAGAGAGAGAGAGAGAGAGA